>NC_133353.1:33330733-33546601 GCF_030506205.2 Paramisgurnus dabryanus
AAAGTTTGAGATGAATAGCGCATGCCCCACCCAAATGTGTCTTTACCTGCATGGAGCCAGATCTGGGCGAGGGTCATCCATGGGTGGAGGGGTCCCTGTTTCGGAGCGCTGCTTTGAAGGGACGATGCCACCTCGGACAGCGCCTGCTCCACCCGTGATGCTGCTATAGAAGTAGCTTGGACAGAACCTGGATGAAAAACACAGTCAGTGAGCAATGTTGCCTTCACCGGGGGTCTCTCTCCATTTATGGTTAGGATTCATCTATCCACAACACGCCAAGGATTAGGGCTCAGGCTTATCAAACCACTCAAGAGTGAAAATACTGATCTAGTATCAGTTCTGAATGCCAGCTGATCAAAGCTTAACTTTGTATGGATGTGTACACAGAGTATATTAATAGTAATTAAGGAAGGTCTACGTATTTGCTGCTACTTTGCACAAACTTACTAAACCTTGCATGCTGGCTGCAACGTACAAATTTTACAGGCCGAGCGACAAGTCAGTAAAAAATGAAGCTTGCCTTTTTGTCCGCTCAATTTTGAAAGAATGAAGGCCTTTTTGAAGGAACAGATCACCCAAAAATGAAAATATCATAATTTACTTGGTGGCCTAAAAGGCGAATTTTTTACGTGTACACAAGACGCAATTTTCGTCATCAGAAGAGTGCATGCGTACTGTATGTGCACCGCCAGATTTGTAAAACCCTGCGTACATTGACCGCGTAGATCGCACATACGCGTACAGGAGAATGTAGTATGTAGCCTAGGGGATGCGTTGCATTTTGTCGCAATGCGCACGCATCGAACGTACGATTCAAACAAACTATGCTTTGCAAGGCTGTGCGTGCGACCGTACATTAGCGTTCACGTAAAAAACAGGCTATACTCCGAGCTTAAAAGGGGACATATCATGAAAATCTGACTTTTTTCATATTTAAGTGCTATAATTGGGTCCCCATCAAACTAGAAAATGTGAAAAGATCAACCCAGTAACTTAGTTTTGGTAAACCATTCTTTGCAAGCATGTAGAAAAAAAGGTCATTGAAATCTGGCTCCCCTAGTGATGTCAGAAGGGGATTATACCACCCCTTAATCTGCACTTTCCAACCTCGGCACTGCGTTTTAGTGCAGAGAGAGAAGATAAAAAAATAACTGACAGCACAATTGAGTCAACAAACCACCATTATGGCGATCAGTGTTTGCATTTCATCAGCTCATTTGCATTTAAAGGGACACACCCAAACACAGCAAATTATTGCTTATACCTACCAAGTGGTAATTTTTACATGCTATAATAAATTATCTGTGGGGTATTTTGAGCTAAAACTTTACATATGTACTCTGGGGACACCAAAGATTTATTCTACATCTTTAATGAAATGTCCCCTTTAAAGAGCACCTATTACATTACTAAAAAACAACGCTATTTTGGGTATTTGCTATTATATGGAAATGTAAAATCGTGAATCGGATAATTGGTGCTCTTTAAGACTTTTGTACAGTACTGCACATTTTGGTCTATTTTCATTTCTAGGCTCAACTCCTTATTTACTATGATTTTTCAAAATGTTTGTGTTTCACAGAGGAAGATAGGTCACACAGATTTCGACAGCGAGTAAAGTCTTTCAGTTTAGGGTGAACTATTCCTCTATCAGTGTTAACAATAAATTATCCAGATTTGGCCTCAGTTCTTTTTCAATTTGCCAGATTAAGGAGATGAACCGTAAAGAATGAACAGAAGACACCACAATGGTTTCCTGAACTGAAATGAAACCGCACCCTGTAGTTCGGCGATCACAGAGACGCTATTTGTCTGGACATGTGGCTGCCCGGCAGAGCTCCGCTCAGGGCATCAGCGTGGTCATTAAAGTCTCGGTCGGGGTTCAGGAGAACATATTAGGATCCTCAGTCTCAATGAGTCATAGGCTGGACTTTATCGACCAAACCAGCAGGACATAAAACGCATTCGGACCGAAATCGATCCTGGTATATCTCAGTTTCATTCTTTTTAGCAACAAGCCTGTTGAGTCCAATCCATGGCTTCTGCTCCTATGTTTAGTGTTTTCTATGGTGACAAAGGCATGGATCACTGAACTAAACATTAAAGACCCTGACACCCCCTATATGCTAAGTTTAAAGTCTTCCTGGGGATTTATCCTAATGTCTTACACCACAGTTTTTAAAGAATTAACACGTAAACTTTTGGTGAGTTCTAGTTAATAGCAAAGCACGTCTGAACAGATCAATCCTAAACAATTTGAAGCAGAAATTTAAAGAAATATTTCACCCTGAAATTCTGTCATTATTCATCCAAATTCATTTACAAGGTGCCTTAGGGGCGTTTCACATTTGGGGCCCTATTTTAACGATCTGAAACGCAAGTGCGAAGCGCAATGCGCAAGTGACTTTGTGAGCGGATCTTGGGCGCTGTTGCTATTTTCCCGGCGGGAGAAATAACTCTTGCGCCAGGCGCAAATCAATAAGGGGTTGGTCTGAAGTAGGTTCATTATTCATACAGTAGGTGTGGTTTGGGCGTAACGTCAAATAAACCAATCAGAACGCTAGCCAACATTCCCTTTAAACGCAAGGTAGCAAGTTCCATGGCGGGTTGCTATTATTATGACAGA
Organism: Paramisgurnus dabryanus; assembly: GCF_030506205.2. NCBI lineage: Eukaryota > Metazoa > Chordata > Actinopteri > Cypriniformes > Cobitidae > Paramisgurnus > Paramisgurnus dabryanus. Next base: position 33,333,360 of record NC_133353.1, read on the forward strand.
TTTTCCAGGAGCGGTTCTCAGCCGAGGAGACCCACTTTCTTGTAAGAGCAGTCAAAGGCAGAGAAGTTGTTTTGTATGGGGATGGGAGAAACCCGCCCAAATCAGCGTCGGTTAAACAGACGTGGGAGGAAATAGCCACAATTGTCTCATCAGCTGGCATCCACATCGTTGCGCCAAGCGCTACAATGATGTCAGGAGACGGGGGAATCCCAAGCTTGCCAGCATAAATCGGGCACGCCGTGTACTGGGAGGTGGATCTGCCTCAGGACCTGATGCCAGCAGAGGACATCGGGCGTCCACCCTCACCGCTGAAAGGGTTTGGGGGCTTTGAAATCGGAAGAAACGCAAGCAAGGTCCAACCCCAAAGTACACTTACAAATCAAGTTCATATACATTAAGGTTTCTTATGAAAACATTTTAATCGTTATTTGCATGATAATTTTTTAACGCAGCCACACAATAAATAAAAACTACCACCACAATGCTCACCACTATGATTCCCCTCATCTCATGTGTTAATATTTTTTATTGTAACAATTTATGATTTGCAAAAATAACTTTTACATCTGTGTAGATTAGATAAGCAAAGTGTGTGCGCGTTGTGCACGCTATACATTATGGTCAAGCATGCGCCCTTAAAATAGCATAATGAACCACGCGCAACGCGCCACTGACTTTAGACTAATTTTTTTTTTCCAGTGGCGCAATTGTTTTTTGAAACTGCAAAATAGCATCAGGGAAGGTTTGCGCCGGAACACGCCTCCTTTTTTGCACTGAACCGCCCAGGGAGCGCAAGTTCATTCCCTAGTTTGCCGACGTGCGTCTGTGGAGGTAAAAACCCGCTGTGCGCCGGTGCAAAATACGAATGATACATGCGTCACTGACAAAGTCAATTGCGCTGGGTGCAAGATAGGGCCCATCGTGTCTTTTGCGCGCTCAAGTTTGTTATTTCAAATGTAGGCACGCAGTATGCACGCTCATAATGGAAGCGGCGCGGTCACGACGCGCAAGCGGTGCGACCGGCTCGTTTTTTTCAGGTGCTACCGCAACTAGTTAAAAACATTTCAACTTTTCAAAATGCCGCAAGCGCACCGCAGGTCATGTGACAAGAACCAACAAATGATCGCATTTTCCGCACGGTTTTAGACGCGAAATGTGAACCACCCCTTAAAGGTACACTGTCAGAAAAAAGGGTCTCTAGCCGTCACTGGGGCAGTACTCTTTCAAAAATGACACTTTTTCAATTTGGCACATGGTAATTGTTTACGAGATGTTTGGGATCACTAACGTCAAACTTTTTCCATGTGCCAAATTTGACTTTACATGGATGTGAAGAAGTGCGATCACACAAATGGTTTCAAGAGACCTGAAAAAAGCATACAAATAAGGCTACTTTTTATAAATGTAGATTTTTATACTGCTGGAAAAACAAAGGTTTGAAACAATAATGACTTATTTTGGGTGATCTGTTCCTTTAAAACAAGTCATACACTTGACTCTCACACAAAACCTACTGAAGTGGGTCAACTGAGTGGCTTCGCACTGTAGGGTGAGATTGATGACAAGTGCATTCTAGATCAACAGTTAGATTAACGGCTTCACATCTTTCTCGAGCACATGCGTGTGCACACGCAAACTCAAACAGACTCCCATGATGCATCACACCAGGCTGCAGGAATAGCAGGATCATGGAGCTCCATGCTAAGAGTGGGAAGAGCTTTAAAGCGTCATATGGAATTGCACACACAGATAAAGCAGATATGCATTTAAAGAGACAGTATTATTTATTTCTGCTAACTAAATAATTTCACATTTCTCAGCACTTCCCATTAAATTCAGCCTTTACACAAACTATTTTTAATTTCTTCAGGAGCAATGATAATATATTTTCAGATGATTCAGCATGCATATTATATGGACAACAGCATCAACAAATGTCTGAGTCGCTACAAACTATTCACACCGCCACCTGCGAGAACATCAAACTGTCTGAAAGTCATTCATTTAAAATATGAGCTCTGGCAAGCAGCGGCGTGTCTTGGACGGTGTGAGCCTTGAGGAAAGTTGAAATCAAGTCAACTTTGTGTTACTGAGCTATCCCCCTGGTAACTGTTGAAAGTTACCAAAAGGACTATTTTCTGGCACTGCGTAATATCATTGCGCCTGCTGTACACGTTACGGGAGCAAAGTCCTTGATTATTACGCCAGTTTGAGAGTATAGTTCCTAGCCATATCGGTAAAAAAGACACTTTTAATTTTGACGTCGTTCTCAGTGCACAATATAACAGAAGAGTCAAGTTTTAAATAGAAAAAATATCAAAACTATTTCGTTATTTTTAAGCGCGATGCTAATGGTCTAATCAGATTCAATGGATTATGCTAAGCTATGCTAAAAGAGCTAGCGCCAGACCCGGAGATCAGCTGAATGGATTTCAAAACAGTAAAAATTACATGTTTAACTCTAGGGGAGCTGGAAAATGAGCCTATTTTCAAAAAAAGTGGAGTGTTCCTTTAAACGCGGAGTATAGTCTGTTTTTTACGTGTGCGTGAACGTACGCCCATGGTCAAACGCACAGCTTTGCAAAGCATAGTTTATTTGACTCATGCGCAATGCATCTGGTGGGCTACAAACTACATTCTCCTATAGACGGTTTCAGCAGTAACAACATAAACAAGTGGCTTTTGTGGTCAACAGGTAACTTCCTGAAAACTCAGCTAAGAATCAATAACAACAAAGTACTTTAAACATTGTTTATTTATATAGCAAGCAAAATAAACAACACGTAGATTACATAGGAAACCAAAAAATGTGTTATTTTTGACGAGGTATTGTTAAAGAATTCAGTTTAGCAACTAGTCAGACCATTAAAAAAAAACTGAAACCGGAAGTAAAGTTCTGACCAGACGCGTATCGCGTCATCACACGTGCGTCTGATGAAACAGTCTATACGCGACCTACACGTACAAAGTATGCCAGTTACAAAAATCTGACGCTGCGCGTACTATTCTAATGACAAATTTTGTGATCGGATATGTCACACCCATTTTATAATCAGTGTCCTTAATGACTAATGATCAATATTTAACAACTTTCAAAGTAATTACAGTTAGTCCCTTCAAATGTGAAATGTTTTAGCTGGAGGTTTCTTACAATTTGGACATTGTCATTGGGATTGTCAGATAAAAACTGCAAGGGTTTAAATCATATTTTGGGTTAATGGATAAAAAGTACATTTTAGAAAAGGTCCTTTCCCTGATGAGGCACTTTTTATAGTCATATTTATCTAAATTGTGTAAAATAACAAATCCATCAATGTAAATTTATGAGGTAACATTTATGTCTGCAGGACAAATGTCTTCGAGATAAGTTACATGCCATAATACTTTGGTTGACCGCAGGCATGAGCAACAGCAATAGAACTGTCATTATTACCAAAAGATACTATCTTTATATGTTATAAACTGGTTTACAAACAAAACTATAAGTGGCTTGTGAACACACTTGTGTGCCTGACTTACACAATACTGTCTCTTTAATTATTAAAAACTGAGGCCAATCGAGTGCATCTATGTCTCTCTCCAGCACAAACAGGTCTGGGGACACAACACGCCAGGAGAGACACACAATCAAAGGGCAAAACAAAGGTAAGAGAGGCAACGCGTCCACTAAACACACAATGCCAGAGCGTGTGAAAGTGTCTTAACAGGTGGCGGGTGCTCTCTGTCAAGGAAAAGGCAACAGGGCAATGAAGCAGGTGTGTATGCGTGTACATACTGTGTATGTGTGTGTGAGAGAGAGAGAGAGAGAGAGAGAGAGAGAGAGAGAGAGAGAGAGAGAGATAGAGAGGTAGATCAGTAACAGCAAGAGTTACTTACAAACCCCAATAAAGGAGTCAAAACCATGAAAGAAAGCATCTTGAAGGTTGCCTTTGGAACCAAAAGAATGACATAAACACAAAAATGAGGCTTTGATTATTCGTACAAAAATCTGAATCAAAACAACAACAACAACAGAAATGAGCACAGAAAGAAATATAACTGAAAAAGGAAATAAATTCCTGTCGTTTTCTTTGAGTTTTGAGTTTCGGAGTGGGTAAAGGCCCTGTATCTTCCACTTGATGCTGAACAGGTGTGTGACATCATCTACTGTGTGTGTACCGTCTTAAAAATTTATTTTGCAAAATGGTTACCTGAACAAGAACTTTTAGGTCAAAGATTCTTAAAGGTGCACTGTGCAGGAACACCATACTAATACTGTGTTTGAACCCCTTTCACCTTCAGAACTGCCTTAATTCTACGTGGCATTGATTTAACAAGGTGCTGAAAGCATTCTTTAGAAATGTTGGCCCATATTGATAAGGTAGCATCCCATGGAGATTTGTGGGATGCACATCCAGGGCACGAAGCTCCCGTTCCACCACATCCCAAAGATGCTCTATTGGGTTGAGATCTGGTGACTGTGGGGGCCATTTTAGTACAGTGAACTCATTGTCATGTTCAAGAAACCAATTTGAAATGATTCGAGCTCTGTGACAAGGTGCATTATCCTGCTGGAAGTAGCCATCAGAGGATGGGTACATGGTGGTCATAAAGGGCTGGACATGGTCAGAAACATTGCTCAGGTAGGCCGTGGTATTTAAACGATGCCCAATTGGCATTAAGGGGTCTAAAGTGTGCCAAAAAAACAACCTCCATCCAATAACACCATTGCATTAATGAGAAATTGAACAGGTGTTCCTAATAATCCTTTAGGTGAGTTTGTATTATCAGTTATGTATAAAGACCTTACAAAATAATAGGACTGACTAACGATTAGTCGTGTTTGCAAAATAAAAGTTTTTGTTTACATAATATATGTGGGTGTACTGTGTATAATTATTATGTATAAACACACACACACACACACGCACGCACGCATGTATATATTTAAGAAACATTTGCATGCGTATATACATACATACATACATACTTTATATTATATATATAAATATTTATATTTATTATAATTATTCATTTATGTATGTGTATTTATATATACATAATTATTGTACACCCACATATATTATTTAAATAAAAACGTTTATTCTGCAAACAATTAGGTCGCAACAAAATAATCTTGTATTGTTTTTTTTTACCTGAGCGTAGCTGCGTCTGGTCATAGTTTAAGATGGTGCAACAGGCTTACATATTTTTTACAATGTCAGACGTAGCTAAGCCCGACGTAGGACTAATACCAACTTCTTTATGTCCGGCTGGTGCAACTGGCCCCTGGTTATTTGCGCATGATTAAACATGAGTCTTAATGGCGAGAAAACAAAGCTTTGTATAGTTTTTTTTTTTTTTTTAAGTGGGGATTGGGGGTGCGCCAACCTGGTTGGGACATAGAAGGGTGTGCGTAGGAAAAAAGTTTGGGAACCGCTGCCTTAGAATGAGCCGTTGTATCTACATAAAATATGGGTCCCCTTAGATGGAAGTCGCCATTTTGCGCTGCCGTGTTACTATAGTAGCCCTAAACGGACAAACTGCGCGTTTTGTCACTATGTTGACGTTGTCTCGGACGATGACGTGTTTGTCCTGTGGGGGCTAAAGCCGAAAGTATCCTAGGGACGTCCATGTATGCGTGCCATCCGCATGACGTCATTTTCGACATCAGGAGGGTCCGCGATGAGTGCACTTTGAAAGCTGCGCTGGAAAAAAGTATACTGCGGCCTTAACGTAGCTTCTCTATGTGTTTCAAAAGGGAGGGGCGAGCTGTGGACTGAGACAATAGTTGCAATTCACAATCTCACCTCTAGATGCCACTAAAAACCTACACAGTGGACCTTTAAAAGAACCATTTCTTTCTTACCTTTTAATAATCTGTAGCTTTTTTCGCTAAAAAGAAACATTTGTGCAACAGAAATCTTTTGTGGATGTTAAAGGTTCTTTATAGAACCATACAGCCTGAAAAAGTACATTTAGGAAAGTACAGTGCTTTCAAAAAGTAACTGGACACTTTGTCACACTAAAAATGTATGAATTCTATTGCATTAGATACAAAATATCAAAACAAGCTTTTAAATTTAAATTAATTTTGATTGGTTTGTCAATATTTTATAGTTTATAAAGCTATATATTGTTATAGCTGTGGTGTGAAGTTTGCTATTCTTTTAAATTTGGAGTGATTTTCAAAACTTTATATTTATAGTAATCGTTATCATCCTTTGGTGTGAACACACCTTTATTTTGGTTAACCCATGTCCAAATACTTTAAAGAAATGCTGGGTTATTTTCCACACAGCGTTGGGTCAAAAAAGGGACAAACAGCCAATTAATTAAACCAGAAAATTTTATATTTGACCCAACAACCCGGCATAGGCATATTTTGGGCATAGGTTTATTATGTTTTGCTTGAAATGTGCGTTTATGCTTCGTTTCTTCATAATAAATGCCACTTGTTTGGATATTTTGTTGATCTAATGCAATGACACAGTATATACCAATACCATAAAGTATAAAAAAACGCTTAAGCTACACTTAATGATTTAAACACGCACACACAGCATAGTAGATAGAGATAGCAGTAAATCACATGAAGATTATTGAAGAAGACAAGAGCAGCAGATAGACCAAATTTACACCTGGTGTTAACATCAGTCGAGGGTAATCATCAGTGCATTGACAGTGCTAAAAACAGGTGTAAATGAGGTGCAAAGCCTTTCATTATCAGATCACCTAAAGCATATTGGGAGGTGGTCAAATATGTGTGGAACCACATCGCATTATCAGTTCACAGTAATGCGTCACACACAAAGAGGCACCATCTACTCACCTGTCATTGAGAGAAAAAACTGACTGAAAATACACGTCCAAATAAAATTTGGAAATTCACACATGTACACAATTCATGCGCAAGACTTCACAGAAATTCCTCAGAATACTCAATATCAACATGCAGTGTTGCTGACTTATTTTTAAAAAAATCAACACGCATACAATGGCATAGTTAGTAATGTATCCAATCGCAAAATATGGCAACTAATGTTAATACCATACTGTAAAAAATGATATCAAAGCAATATAAATGTTACTTTAACTTAACAAATTAGGTTAAACAGTTTTAACGTGTTTGTATAAGTTATGTCAATTTATCAAAGATCAAAACTTAAAATAGCATGTTGAATTGACTTGCAAAACTAAGTTGTTTGTAACTTCATGCAGCATTTTCTTTTACAGAGCAGGCGTTTAGGATAAAGGTGACAAAATGCAGTACGGATTTCCAAGTAAAGGGCAGTTCACACTATGGACGATAACTATATAGTAGGGACGGTATCGTTGGGATCAGTTTCAAAGCAATATCTCAGCTGATGAACAAGAAAAAACTTCTGCTGAATGGTTGTTGTTGATCAGATGTAATGTCCGAATAAAAAACGATAGGAGTTGGGCTCCTACCTCAGCATAGGCACGGACCCTACGCCATAACCTGACACACACCTGTAACAATGCAAAAATGTAACAACGCGTCAATTTTAAGCAGACTGCAAGCGCTGTGATTGGTCAGATAAAACCCCAAAAATCTGCGTCTTATTTTTCCATCTGCATTTTTGAGTGTGGCTGTAAAAATTTGGCTTTTGCCTTGCTACTGTAACATGCCCGTGGACATTGCCAACCAGCAATCCACATGTGTAATTGCACGTTGATGCGTGACGACCGAAGCGCAACCTTCCGATCTCTCTGATGAATCCAATATGAAAGTGATTTAAACTGCAATTCATCGACTGCCCACTAGAGGCAGGCTCCAAAAGGGAGTCAATTCCCATAGACCCCCATGTTAAAATGCCCAACTTTACAGTGGAAAATAATGTGTTTACAGCCTGGTACAAAATAAAGTTTTTGGTCTGTTTGCCCTTCATGACAACAGTGATAGGGGTGAATTTTTTTGTAACTCATCCGTTTAAATGATACTAAGCCTTAAAGTTCTGCATAATTAAGGCCGTGACCACTTGAGTGACGGTTGAACAGCCACTGCTGTCACTAGAATCTAGCTAGGCGGGAGTGGTTTCAGCAACCAGTCACCTCAGCTTCACCCATGCCCGCCTTTTTACCCATTTTCGGATATCCGCGAGGAATGCGCGGTGACGCGCAGCCAAGATACTTTAGCTTTAGGCTACTTTAAGCTTCAAAAACGATCTTCAGAAACCTATATTTTTTACAGTCTATGGTGACAACGCAGAAGTATTAATGAAAACTGCTACAGCGTAGGTCCTACGCAGAATCGCAATAAACACTGTAACACGTCGATTTAAAATTAGCATAAGGTTTTCGTTATTGTTGTTTAAGTGTGGACATTAATAGGTACACTTTTAGTTTGTATAGTTATCGCTATAGGGTGAACGCTTCTTAAAGGGATAGTTCGGCCAAAAATGATATTAAACCCATGATTTACTCACCCCCAAGCTGTCCGAGTTGCATATGTCCAGCGTTTTTCAGACAAACACATTTTCGGATATTTTAGAAAATGTTTTAGATCTTTCAGTTGATTAAATGAAATGTTACGGGGTCCACGACCTTCAAGTCCAAAAAAAGTGCATCCATCCTTCACAAATTAAATCCAAACGGCTCCAGGATGATAAACAAAGGTCTTCTGAGGGTAATTAATCCGCGCGATGTTGTTGTAGAAATATCCATATTTAAAACTTTATTAACGTAAATAACTACCTTCCGGTAGCGCCGCCATCTTAGTCGCGTCCGCATTCAGGATGAGTGCTTACGCAGCCTACGGAGGCTTCTCTGCCCTCCGATTTTCACTAAGAAAACTGTTTACACTACGCTAATACTCTCTCCTGAATACAGAGGAGTCTAAGATGGCGGCGCTACCGGAAGGTAGTTATTTATGTTAACAAAGTTTTAAATATTGATATTTCTACAACAACACCGCACGGATTACCCTCAGAAGACCTTTGTTTTTCATCCTGGAGCCGTTTGGATTTAATTTGTGAAGGATGGACGCACTTTTTTTGGACTTGAAGGTCGTGGACCCCGTAACATTACATTTAATCAACTGAAAGATCTAAAACATTTTCTAAAATATCCGAAAATGTGTTTGTCTGAAAAACGATGGACATATGCAACTCGGACCGCTTGGGGGTGAGTAAATCATGGGTTTAATATAATTTTTGACCGAACTATCCCTTTTAAGGATTAGTCCATTTTCTTAAAAAAAAAAATCCAGATAATTTACTCACCACCATGTCATCCAAAATATTGATGTCTTTCTTTGTTCAAAACATGATTCTCATTTTGATGGACTTTAAATGGACCCCAACACTTAATTTTAATGCAGTTTAAAATGGCAGTTTCAACGGACTCCAAACGTTCCCAAACGAGGCATAAGGGTCTTATCCGAAACGATTGTCATTTTTGGCAAGAAAAATAAAAAATATGTACTTTTAAACCAAACTTCTCGTCTTCCTCTGGTCCTGTGACGCGCCAGCGGACCTCACGTAATATGTCATCACATCAAGAGGTCGGATGATGTATCGAATAAGACCCTCATGCCTCGTTTGGGATTGTTTAGAGTCCTTGGAAACTGCAATTGTAAACTGCATTAAAACTGTTAAATATTAGGGTCCATTAAAATGAGAAAAATCCTGGAATGTTTTACTCAAAAAACATAATTTCTTCTCGACTGAACAAAGAAAGACATCAACATTTTGAATGACATGGTGGTGAGTAAATTATCAGTATTTTTTTTTTTTAAGAAAATAGACTAATCCTTTAACACAGGAAGTCTTATTGTACTTTAAGTGATGGCTCAGTACTGGACATGATCTGGGGTTTTAAATGGCTATCTGTCAATGTCACTCCTTCGATTCTCCAGCAATCTCTTGGTGGAGATTAAGAGCTTAGTGTCAGTCTCACGGGCCACTGGATCCCTGAACCCACACCATAATGTATCCTGTTAGAGCCTTTTAACAAGAATGCCTTTGCCCTTTACAGCTACTCTTAACCATGACTGGATGAACCATAAAGAGGCGAGAGCTAAATAAAGCACTTTTTTGAAGCCGGTTGCACACATGTCCCTGCTAAGTGAGGTCATCAGTAACTGGGTATGTAAAGTGTGACTGACAGAAAATTATTGATGCTTGATTTTCTTTGAGAACATAAGATTTCAAAACATCCAAACACAAATCCAAACCGCATCAACAAGCAAGTCACAAACGACTCAAAACAGGACTGGTAGGCAGGGACTCAGGCAGAGCAGTACGGTTAGTGGCAGGGGATTGGCCGGTGAGTAGAGAATCATGCCTAGCTATTGGCCGAAAAACACACAAGGTGCAGACTGCATTACTGGAAGAGGAGAAGCGTCGGCGGGGGGCGTGGTCACAGAAAGCATGGCTGCTGCGATTCTGGGTTGATTCGATCTTGGGTGGAGGTGAAGAATAGAAAGATGGAAGAGGAAAGAAAGGAGATACAGGTTCTGACCCCGAGAAGGAGGAAGAGGAGTGAGAGGCTAGAAACAAAAAATGAGAAGGTAACAAGTAACCAAACAATAAATGAAAACAGAAATAATCTTGACCAAAGAACGCTAAAAAAGAAATGCATAATCAGATATGAACAAATGAAGCAGGACAGGGTGAGACTGTAAAGGAAACGGGTAACTGATGACTCACAGAGGCAGGGTGACAAGTTTAATGTCTGCATATTGTGCAAACACTCATTTTTGACCATTTTCATCTGATTATTGACTGCATGAGACACCGGGTGATAACATCATACATTTTATATTATTTTATTTTTGATGAAAGATAGATAGATAGAAAGAGATAGAGAGAGAATCTAAAAAAGACAGTAATGCAGATGTCAGTTGTCATGGTAACACATACTAAAGTGATGCATAAAAGAAGCCATTATCACATTAACTTTAGTGATGTAGAGATGTTATTTTGCACATGTATGTGTGTGTGTGTGTTTACCTGTCTCTGCATCACTGAAGTCAGGTAGTGTCATGGCGTTCAGCTGGCGACGGTCAGCGACAGCTCTGTCTAAGAGACTGCTTCCCCTCCCAGAATCACTACAGACAAACACACGCGGCAGAAAAGAAGCAAAAGGCCATTAAGACATTAAAACAAGAGACTGAATCAAGCACTCAGACAGCCGATGTGATATTTGCACATCAATACACACTCACAGAATGATGAAACCCTTAGAAATTTCACATCCTGCATAGCCAGACAGATCTCAACATCTGTTGTAGCACACATACGAGCAAAACCACAAAGCCTCTGTAAAGGACACTACTACTAACCCACAATGTGATACTTGCTTATACAAACTAGTCATCATGAATTAAGGGTATTTTGGTTGGTTGCTTATTGGTCCGAGATATATATGAAAAGTTTGGTTCCAAAACGCCATAAATCCATTTTGACTCATTTCGGTAAAAATGTGATGAAAAGCAATATTTTCTGTTACAAACTTTCAAATAGCATCTTTAGGTTATAATAACATTAATAACTTTGTTATATTAAAGGGGACAGAAAATGAAAAAAACATTTTTACCTTGTCTTTGTTGAATAATGGTAGTCTAACCGCATTCACAAACATACAAAAAGTGCTAGACATGCTAAACATCTCAGTCTCATAGAAATTCCTCTTTTAGAAATGTCAGCCAGAAAACGGCCCAATCTGAAAAACTGATGCTTATGACATCACAGGCATCTCACTGCCCCTCCACTTTAAAATAATTGGCTACATTTTTTGAGTGGCATCAAAATCAGCCAATCAGTAATGAGATTGCAAGTTAAGCCAGTAGGGGGAGCCAAATAGGTGCAAAACCACTTGTTTAAAATCCCCCACCCTAATAGAGCTATCTGAGAGAGGTTTTTAGGAAGCTTCTAAGGCATTATAGACCCAAACAAAACATTTTTTGTCTACATGTCACATCACAGAACAAGGATAAATACCCCGTTCAATCATTCTATGTCACCTTTAAGACCACTGTCATTGCTTCTGTTATACTTGGGATGTCGTCGCTTAACCTTTTATGACAGTGATCAGCTGTAAAATGCTTGGTCCTGCTTGATTAACGTAAACTTTGAGTAAAATAATGAAAAGTTTTTCATAAGATCCCCTTGGGTCAATGTGTTAGCATGACAGAAGCTTGATGCTGTTGTGTGAGAACAAGAAACAGCCATCATTTTCCCTTCGCCCGAGTGCCTCTCGCGTAAATTATTCGATTTTGATGACTTTCCCGGCACAGAAAACCATCACAGGTTTATCAATGCCATCAAAGTATTATTTTGTTTTTGTTTGTTTGTTTATCACAAAGTACAAAGTAGATGAGGAAATATAGGATTCAGTGTGTATTTAAAGCAGCGCCATTATTGTTTACATTGCGTGGAATGGTGTGATGTAATGGGTTGAGCGGATTTATTGCATTCTGCAGAAAAGGGGTAGTGTCGTTTATGCCGTTTTGGGAAAAAAGGGAGAAAAAAATGACAGAATAACACGGCGGATATTGGATTTTGTGTAAAATTAAGAATTCACTTTTTAATACTGGCCTGATACAATACTGATTTTGTTGGTAACTCTTTTTTTTAAATGACGTTTATCGCGTTTTGGAACCAAACTCTTCATATATGTTGATAATGTTCTGCTCCCTAGATGGGTTGGGACTCTTCGTCCGTGCCACTGAGATTTTTCCACATCGTACAAAAAAATGTGTCACATTCAAGATGGAGGTTTAAAGGCGCGGTAAATTAAGGAATCCATTTTAACTTTTTGCTATGGTAAGTTCATCGTACTGCCTTCACAGAAGAATATTATAAACTACTTTGGTAGCCCCGCCCACTGTTTTGCTTATGACATAGTACGGAAGTAAAAGTTATTTTTGAAGAAGTTCCAGCTCACGTGGTAAAAACATTGAGTGAACAAGCTACAGGTCGACGCTGGTTTGCAGATAGATTACGATTTTAAAAAGCAATGCTGTTGTACCAATATTGGATCTGGACAGGAATGGCGCAGCAATCTTATGTGAGTAAAACATTTTGGTACTATGTGTCACTATCGCTTTGGTTGGAGATCGCTTGATATGTCCTGATTGTGTGTAACATCCGTGTCTAACCACAAAGTTTGATAAGGACACATATGATAAGGACTTGTGAAAACACCTAATTAAGCCAGCTGTGATTTAGATTCTGATGCGTGCTTAGGGGGCGTGCACACCAAAACTTTTAAACATGGCTGAAAAACGCCTGGAGGACGCCGAATGTCAGCTGTTTCTTCAGCTGAGCGCTTTGGTAGCTGTGATACTTGAGCTGTGAGCCGGTTGGTTCCTGTGGTAATGTCCCGCCCCTCCCCCACTGTGATTGGACGGCTGTGTGAGAAGTGACATTGACGAGCGGAGCTTTTCACCCAAAGTTGAATATTTTTCAACTCTCGGCGCTCAGCACTGAACGCAGTAAAACCGCTAGCTGCTGGCTTTTTTGAAAAACGCCGAGCTTCCATTGGAAACAATTGAAAACATACGCCGGCCGTGGGCGTAAAACCTTTGGTGTGCACGCCACCTAACCGTGTTGTTTATGGTCATTTCTAGGCCCGTCGCATTTGAAGATTTGTTGTGTGCTACTTCACCCATACCCATTGTCATTTATGTGTGTCATGTTTTGTGCATAGAACATCTTGCGGCGCAAACATATGGATTAATCCCTTCGCCAGCCATTTTTTCACATCACAAGTTTTCAAAACAATCCACACATGGAATAACGAAGGAGTTGTAAGCTAGTTTACTACTAAAAACGTATCCAATCATAGCAGTGGCCGTTTTCATCCAAGTCTTTAATGTGGCCCGCCCATCATAAGGAACTGTTTCTCAAGCCAGCCTTGAAAACACCACTGTTTTTCAATATTTTACTATGTTCTTACCTCAACTTAGACAAATTAATACATACCTATCTTTATTCAATGCGTGCACTTAATCTTTGTACAGTGCGTCGTGTATGTGTTAGCATTTAGCCTAGCCCCATTCATTCCTTAGGATCCAAACATGAATTTAGAAGTGTTCCGGTGAATCACGCGTCACGGCACATTTAAAGAGTGCTAAAGCATTATTTAATGTTTAAAGTTGTGATATAACTTATAGAAGAAATCATGTTTCATATCATTTTGAGTTGTAAAATACTTCAAGCGGACATTTCACAAGACTTTTTTAAAATGTAAAATAAATATTTGGTGTCCCTAGAGTACGTATGTGAAGTTTTAACTTATAATAACATATAGATAATTTATTATAACATGTTAAAATTTCCACTTTGTAGGTGTGAGCAAAAAATGTGCCGTTTTTGGGTGTGTCCTTTAAAATGCAAATGAGCTGATGAAATGCAAACACTGATCGCCATAATGGTGGTTTGTTGAAATTGAAACTCAATTGTGCAGTCAATAATTTTTCTCTCTCTGTACTAAATGGCAGCGCTGTGGTTGGATAGTGCAGATTAATGCTGCGTTTACACCAGCCACGGTTGAGGCGGAAAGCACGGGTGATTTACATGTTAAGTCAATGCAAAGACGCAATAACACGTGGATTATTATCCTGCGGCGGGATATACGTGGTAAGCGCGGCGCGAATGGCGCGTTCCGCGCCAATTGAGCGTTGCCGCGGGAAACGCGCGAGTTGAAAAATCTGAACTTCGGCGGATTTCCGTGCCAGTTAACCAATCAGGACCTTGCTGTAGTAGTGACATGATTACAGGAAGTTTGTGTAGTGGCGGAGTCTCAGCGGAGTCACAGACGCCCCTGCCATGATGCGCATGAATTTCTTAAATGACTAGAATTTCACGTGCGACTTTCACGCACGAATGAAGCAAGTGAACTCAAATGTTCAAGTGTCCAACTACGCGCGAATAGTCTCTATCGCGGCTGGTGTAAACGCAAAATAAGGGGTGGTATTATCTCCTTCTGACATCACAAGGCGAGCCAAATTCCAATGATCTATGTTTGTATTTGCTTTACAAAAGAAAACTCTGATAATCTTACTGGAAGCATCTTAATCATGATGTCAAATTAGGTTGGAGTTGATTGATCTGCCCCGAGTCGAGCCGTCGGATATTTTACTTTGAATGTCCTTCCTATGATTGTCACAATTATTAAATAATTGTCTGATCGCGATTATGTTTTTAACTTGCATAGTGTTTTGGGCAGATATTATCCATGGATGTAATAAGTATTAAAGTGCAGCTCCTATTTACTTAAATAGTAAAAACTGTTGAGCAAGCTTGTTTCAACAACACAAGCATTAAAATCTGGCAGTAATGTTCTCATAAATTTAAACGAAATGTTTTTTTTTTAGGTTTATGTGCATTATAAATTAAACTCTATTTTAAAAATGATTAACTCTTTTAACAAAAAGAGGGGGCTTTCAATCCTACCACTGTGATACTGAGTTTCTCACATTTATTCATCTATGAGTGATTTTCTTTGTCTCCTCTGAAGGGAGCCTTACAACGTCTGACAGCGTGTTGACTGCTCAGGGTTCGAGAACAACCTTGAAAATGTAGCAATGGGGGGGAACAGAGCTGAAATGGTCCTTCCACAGCGGCACTACCCAGGGTTTCGTGGGGACTATGAATATGTGGCGGTGACAGAGATTGGTAACTGTGTCCGGGAACTAATTGGTCTCTGGTGGCCTGTCATTGGGTACTGACTTCAGGACAGTTTGACAGGAAGAGCCGGAGTGTTCTGACAGCAGGAGGCTGCTATTTCAGCCATTAAAAGAGGGAGAGAGCGGGAGAAAGAGCAGGACTGAATCATGGTATGCAGCGCTGGTACGATCTGCGCTTTTATTTATTTTTAATGAAGGTGTGGTGAGCTCACAGTCTGAGAGACATGCTGTGCTATCTTCTTATGTGTTGATGGTTCATGCCGACACTTGAGCTTCTAGCATTCATGTGTCAACAGCGTGTATGTGTGTGTACCTGGGGTTGGTGAGGTTGTAACAGGACTTCCAGATCTGCAGCATGCGTTTGCAGGTGAGCAGCGCCTCCTCGGGCCCTCGACACAACGTCTCCAACTTCACCTTTGTGAATAAAAGACTGCGGAGAGAGAGAGAAAAACAACAACATCTAACTTCTGTTGGTTTCCTCTCTTTCACACTTCGCTCTCTTCCTGTGACAGTTCTGTCTTTTACCCGGTTATTTCTCCTTCCTGTGTGTCTTGTGAAGTGTTTTAAAAACAGTGTGAAGAGAGTACAGTCGAGTTTACTGAACACAGATTAAGACAAATCTGTTCAGCTATTGTAAATACATTACATAAATAATAATTGTATAGTGTTTATTTTGTAATACATATGTAATGTATTTGTGATAGAGTGTGTATTGGATATAGAGTTGGTGTGTTGTGTATTAGTGGTACAGTACATTGTGTGTTGTGTATTTTTTGTAGTATATTTTGTGTTGTATATAGAATTTGCGGTATAATGTGTGTTGTGTATTCGTGATATACTGTGTTTCTGTCTCCGAAATAGCTCCCTTAACCCTTAAAGAAGCATTTCACCCGTAGAAACATTAATCTTTATTGAAAGTGCGTCATATTTGTAGTCGAAATGTAACATCGTAATAATGATTGTACAACCGATGTACACTAGGGCTGGGCAAAAAAAAAATCGATTTTTCGATTAATCGTTTTTTTTAAATGTGGTCGATTCAGAATCGATTCTCAAAGAGCAGAATCGATTTTTTTCTTTCATATTTATTTCTGCAAACATTGAACGAAAGATTAACGCTAATCGAATTACTAGTCTTCTTCACTAGATGTCACCCTATTTTTTGCTTTGCGCGAGGTTACCAAGGAGCGAGAGGCAAGCCTGTCATTAATTAATTCAGTGCTTAAAATGGCGGTTTCAGGTGCTTCATCGATTTTAATAATTACTCACTTGTAACCTGCTGTTCACTGTTCTTTTTATTAGTATAGTATTTGTATTTAATCTATATTTATTGAGTTGAATCGAGAATAGAGTATAAAAACCGGCCCGAGAACCGGAATCGAAAATTCAATCGAGAATCGAAATCGAATCGATTTGACAGCTTGTGAATCGAAATTGAATCGATCTGGAAAATCTGAATCGATACCCAGCCCTAATGTACACCCAACATCTAGCTGCTACCCCTTCACTGTGAGGCGCGTGGCGAACGAACTCAGGCGTCTCGACACAAGAGGGTGCCCACATTGCCTACGACGTTTCAGCCCAAAGTATAGACTGTTTCAGCAGTAACAACATAAACAACGTAACTTCCGGTAAACTCCGCAAAGAATCAATAACAACAAAGTCCTTTTATAGTAATTTATTTTTGATAACAAACAAAATAAACAACACATAGATTACCTTAGTTTTAGGGGCTGTCCACACGGAGACGCGAATCACTGTATAAGTAAAAATGTATAAGTATAAATCGTATTGGCGTTTCATCCACACGGATCCGGCGTTTTGGGAGACTGAATCCGCTATTTTTTGAAACCGGGTCCTAAAGTGAATAAATCTGAAACCGACACCCTTGTGGTTTCGTCTGTACAGCCAATCCATATATTTTGTGAAGCGAAAACGTCATCACATCACGTGTCAGAAGCGTCACACGTAACAGCAACAACAATAACGGCGAACTACGTGATTGTGTTCGTGCTACAGAAGCTACTAAAGCCTACTAGCTTTATTACAGCAAAATCTATTGCTTCTATGCAATTGTGGTGACCAACAAGCGATAATGGACAACACCATACGTTGGTTATGCGCATGCTCAAAGTCTTCTTCTCCGTGTATAGTGTATATCTGTGGCAGAATTACAGCGACCATACTGGTCCGGCATATATACTACACCGCTTTCAGTCGGTTTCAGTGGTTTCGTGTTTACGGATTATTTTTTAGAGCAAGGAAAAAAAATGATCGGATAGGGAATGCACCGGCTTCGTGTGGACATAGCCTATATCATAGCTAAAGCATATCAAAAACTAACATTACTATATAATACTATACTATATAATGAATGCATATTTAACTACAGATCGGCTGTCAAACCTCCCATCAAATAGCGGTAATGGGTCAGTGACAAAAAACGTTCGGCATTTCAATGCACATAGAGTATTTATGTTAATTTTATGCAATAAAATTTTTAAATTTTTATGAAAGTTAAGACTGAATGGACCTGAAAATGTCCAATTGCACCAAAGAATGAGAAATATTACATATTTTATCCACCTTGATGGCATGTAAGCGTGATCATAAAAAATAATAATTTTAAAATATCATTTTATTAGTTATTTCTAAATGTAAACTTTAATGCGTTTTTGTAATATTTGTCCTGACATAAGCTGGAAACAGCTGTTTTCTAAATAATCTTTGACAAATGATGTAAAAATTGATGTAAAAAAATATAAAAGCTCCCGTTCTGTCTGTGATTTTGAATTGTGTTTATAGTGGGCAATATAACATGTGTTCATGTTTCACGTGTAAAAAAACGCGGTATTTTTCACACAATTTACTTATCTGTATAGGCTGATGTCTTCCTTGTCATGTGAAGTCCCTCCTTCAGAAATACATAACAAGTTCTGATTGTGTAGTTTGTTTAGTGTGCTGTGATTCGATAGCATCTTAGCTTTGCAGAGCCGTTTGAGCCAAAGCTGGTGACTGACCTATTCATGTGGGCGGAGTTTAGTCAACGTTTTTCTTACGTCATTAAAGCAGGAAATAGAGGACTGTAGTCCAAACCGGCCGTTTGCTGTAGGCTTTTAAAGAGGAATTCTATTGAAGAAAATATATCGCCTGGCAGTGAACTTTGAGCTTTATCATTTTACAGGTATTATTTATGCTATTATAGCACCATTACACACTAACTAGGGTTTAAAATATGGTATCAGGAAGAACGTGACCTTTAAACTAGATGATTATGTTTTATTCCACATTTTTTTATGAATATATTTATATTTTCATTTAAAAAAATACTAGTTACACCACATTTTTGCAATTATCCCCCAAATATTATTTCAAAATGAAATATAACCAGAAATTTTAGACTTGTATGCAAATTTATTTTGAAATTTTAACCCTTTTACTTTTAATTGAACCATACGGACACAACATAATTAATGTCACGTCATTGACCCTAAATCTATGATCGCGTCTTTTGGAAACCAAAACATATGTTATTTTCGACGAGGTATTTGTTCAAGAGTTCAGTTTAACAACTAGTCAGACCATTAAACAAACAGAGACCGGAAGTTCATTTCGTGCGTCTGATGAAACTGTTTTTTATGTGTATGCAAATGTACGGCCACAGTCGAACGCACAGCCTTGCAAAGTATATTTTATTTTAAACGTACATGTACACAGACGTTCGATGCATGCACGTTGGCGGTGCACGTACAAGTAAAAATGGACTATACTTCTGCCTTTATTATCTGAATTCATGCAATCGTTTTTATTCATCCATTTAGGTGGACTGTATTAGCAAACTCATGTAGGGAAAGTGAATGATGGTAATGGTTTAATGTTTAATGGTCTGACTAGTTGCTGAAACTGTTAACTCTTAAACAAATATCTCATTGAAAATAACAACGTTTTGGGTTCCTATGTAATCTATGTGTTGTTTATTTTGCTTGTTATATATATATATATATATATATATATATATATATATATATATATATATATATATATATATATATATATATATATATATATATATATATATATATATATATATATATATATATATATATATATATATATATATATATATATAAACTACTCTAAAGGACTTTGTTGTTATTTATTCTTCGCGGAGTTTACCGGAAGTTACGTGATGACCACGAAAGCCGCTTGTTTTTGTTGTTATTGCTGAAACTGATCTGACTGAAACGTCTATAGTGTATGCGTTATAATGTATGCTGTGTATTTGTGATATACTGTTTGTGCTTATGCTGTATATTGTGTTTAGTCTATGTTTGTGTATTGTGTATATAAGGTTTACTGTATCTCTTGGTTAATAGCCGACACACAATCTCCTGATAACATCTTGTGCATCTCTTGTAACACACACTCATTTCTACAAGAGTCAGATCTGCTGTGAACATCCCATGAATCATCAGCATCACTGTTCAAAGTACAGATGGGCATTTCTATAATCAGCCATGACAGACTGTGAGGAGCTACAGCCGCTGTGTCTGCTCTAAAATGCTTCGAGCTAAACTGAGACCAGCATGCGCTTGTAATCACTCTGCGATCTCTCAAGGGCCGCGCTGATACAAGTTCAGCCGATACAGAACGCTGATAGCACGTTATCATCTTCACTTCTGTCATCTCAGCACGCTACACCGCTAAGACACCCACACAACCGCTAAACTAATATTATTCGTGTGTGTGCGAAATAAAGAGAGCTGGATGTTCTGGTGCATTTCCTTTCAAGGCAATGAAGCGAAAAAATGGAGACACTTGCATATATGCATGCATACACACACAATACTGATCCTCCCCATGGCACAACAGGGTGAAAAAAAAGAGGAGAATGGTAAAGGGGGAGGAAAAATGTGTTTTCTTTTTTTCTATTATTATGTAAGTGGTTGAAAAGCACAGCCTGCGGGGTGACAAAACAGACACACACATAATTACAGAGATGGAGGAAATTCTGATCGAATAAAATGAGATGGGAATTTGCGTGGGGAGTGTCCAACGCTCCAGACATCCAACAGACACACTCCTCTAATTGAAGAGGCCAGTAGTAGATATCCTCACATCTATCCCAGCTCTTACGGCAAACAAAAACCATCTCATTCGAGTGGGCACTGTGGCTTGCCTCCACCAAAGCATTTAAAGGTGGCGAGTCACTCCGCAGCCATGTTAGAACAAGAAAAAGAAGACCTGTCGATAAAAACTTTAGCCTTTATTATGTATATCTATGGAGTGCTTTAGTTGTGTTGTTAATGCGATACATATGAACATTGTCACGTCTCCCATTCCAGCTCTCTGATTGGTTGCAAACAAACCTCACCAAACAATGTGTGTGCCGCAAACCAAATGCTGTTGATAAAATGTTTGATAAAATGCGTGATGGGAGCGTGAGCGTGTGTGCGTTGGACTCACACAAAGTTCTCGGGGTACTCGCTGAGGGCCATCTCAATGATGTTGAGACCGTCGTGGTAGTGCTTCTGTGCTGACAGCAGCAAGGCCAGCAGATGCAGAGCATGAACATCATCACCCTGCAGCTGTAATGCCTGACGTACATAACCCAAAGCCTCTGGTATCTATCAAACAAACACACACAGTAAAGAGGTTTTATTAGATAATTGTTTAAACAAGACTTAACATCCACTCAGACAGAGACAAAGAGAGCGAGAGAGATAGGGCGCGTATCCACAAATCATTCTCTATGGGAGCCGAGCAGCAGGATCATGCAAGGAATTGTGGGATATGCAAGAAAGTAATTAAGGGCATCAAACATTTCTCAACTTCATTTAAACGAAAAACAAGGTGGCAGCCATATGTTGCGGGATCAGTGACGTCAATCAGTGACTTAACCTGAATCACATCATTGCATATCACCATATCTATTTTAGATTTAAGATACACACTTTCATTGGGGCTAGACTGTGTGTTAAAGACAGCTTGACACTGTTTATATAATTCTGACACTTGGAAGTTAGCAGATTTTTAGATGTTATCATGTATTAAAAGCAATTAGAGAGAATATAACTTAAATTAAAACTGTAAATACTTGAACTTGGTCATCTGAATAAAAAATGTGTGTGAGAAAGAGAAGATGATTCTCCTACCTGTCGAGACACAGCCAGCTGCAGCGCTAGATAAAAAACCGCCAAATGATCAGTGGGGGATAAACTCTGTGCCCTGATAGAGAGACATAGGGAGTATTTAATTAGAGAAAGAGAGAGAAAGAGAGAGAGACACAAGAGAAAGATATCATTATGAAGCCCTGAATTGTAAAGAGCAGAGTAAAAAAAAAACAAATCATCTATCTGAACTGATTCAGAGCTTCAGTCCACTGATGATCTCAACCAAAACAATACTGCTAAACTTAATAAAGTTACCAAATTATAACACAAATAAAACAAAATTACATCACTTACTGGTAAACTCAAACACAACAACAAAGTAAAATGCAATGTTATTTGACCTTAAATTGAGATTACAGAATGGCAAACTATCTGTACACAGTGACAAATAAAAAAAACTGAGATCCATCTTAAGCAGATACAGGGCCCTATCATACACCTGGCGCAATGCAGCATAACGGAAGTGTTTTTGATAGTTTGCGCTCGGTGCAGTTATCAGTTTTACGTTTAGTGCCACAATGCTTTAATAGCAAATGCATTTGCGCCCATTTTTGCGCCCATTGGCATTCTGGACTGAAACTAAGTGCGTACAGGCGCATTGGCGGCCTGTAAAATAAAATAGACTATGCCATTGACCAACTAAAAGCTGGTGTAAAGTCTAAAGTCAATGGCGCAATATTGTTTTTGTTATTTAAAGAGCGCATCAGTAATACGTGCCTATAAACAGGACGACAACGCGCATTTGCTTACATATACATGGATGTGCAGCAGCAAACAAATGTTTTTAAATATGAAAAATTAAAGGATTAAAATGTAAAAGAATGATTGAGTCTCTTGGACATAAATGAGGACCGATTACGAGATGTCACCTGAAACCTGGTAAGTAATTGAATGTTTTGCTTTAAACAAATGCAAATATTGCATCTATTTTGAAAAGTTTTTTTTAAATGCTACCCCACGGATTTATTGTATATGATGACTTTGTACCTGTGGATATGGTGAGATGTGAACCTTTTTAAGTAATGCTTTTCAAAACACTCACAACGCTGTCTGAGTTCTGAAATGTCCCCACATGTTTGTAAATTCTTTATATCCTGGTTGTAACTAGTATTTTTTAAGTACAAACCTTTTCTTGCATATTTGTAAATTATTATTTGAGATTACACTGATCATGTCAGCTATCCATACATTTACAGCAATCACAAGCCTGCTAATTTTACTTCCATATCTGAAAGAAAACGACTTTTAACTCTTTCACCGCCATTGACGAGATATCTCGTCAATTAAGAGAAAACGCTTCCCGGCCAATGACGAGATTTTCCGTCTTTCCGCAATACCGCCATTATCCACCTTCTGCAACTTTTTAAACCCGGAAGTATTGCCCTATGGCAAGCGGCTGCATGTCCGTGTCTGTTTTAAAGATCGCTCTGAATGGGATCTCTATGAAAAGTCTGTCACAAAAATTTAATTATCTCTGCTTTTTGCTCAAAATGTGGTGATTTTGCGGAAACCTACCCATATTCAAAAGCTGATTACAAAAGAACCACTGAAGGTAGGATGAAACTTTTTGTTTGTTTGAAAGCAGAGGGTCTGTTCTTTCATTTGGTATAATGTATGTTTATATATTTAAAGAAGAACATTTTCTGGAAGGCATTAAACTTTTGAAATTATGAAAAACGCTGGTGCTGGCTGGCAACTTTTTTTTAAAAACGCTGGCGGTGAAAGAGAAAAACAGGGAGCCAACACTATCATTAGTTTATTGCACATTTCAACCTTAAACACACCCATTATGGAGGACCACAAGAGTCATGCAAAATGTAATAAAGAACTTCAATATTTAATAACTACCTGGACAATAAAAATAGCAATTAATAGATTTGTTTAAAAATTCATTAATTAATCTATAAATAAATAGACAAAGTTATAAAAAAAATCATTTATGTAAGATTTTATTAGGCAATAAAAAGTGAGATTATAAAAATAACGTAGAAATGAAATATTAATCCATTAATAAATAGTTCAAATTAATATAACAATTTATAAAAACAACATAAAATACTCAATAAGTTCATCATTTTAAATTGCATTTATAAATTCTTAATTAAATAATGGAATTTCAAAATGTATTTCAAAAAGCGATTTAAAAAGAGAAATAAACAACTGGATTTATAAATTGAATTACAAATACAGGTTTAAATTAGGCATTTAAAAGGGCATTTCTGTTTGACTTTTCTGTTTTCATTTCCCCGTTGGTTCTCCTTATTCTTTTCGCTATTGGATTTGCTTTTCGTTTTAGCCTCTCTATTTAGCTTTTCCGTGACTCTTTGGGTCCTCATCTGAGATCTATAAATCTGCGCATGACGTACAATCAGAGCCAATCAGCGAGCTTGTTACATCCTCCTGGCCATAGCTAATTTGCATTTCTCATTTGACCATTTGCAAGGACCCAAAGAGTCACGGAAAAGCTAAATAGAGAGGCTAAAACGAAAAGCAAATCCAATAGCGAAAAGAATAAGGAGAATCATTGGGAAAATGAAAACAGAAAAGTTAAACGGAAATGCCCTTTTAAATGCCTAATTTAAACCTGTATTTGTAATTCAATTTATAAATCCAGTTGTTTATTTCTCTTTTTAAATCGCTTTTTGAAATACATTTTGAAATTCCATTATTTAATTAAGAATTTATAAATGCAATTTAAAATGATGAACTTATTGAGTATTTTAAGTTGTTTATATAAATTGTTATATTAATTTGAACTATTTATTAATGGATTAATATTTCATTTCTACGTTATTTTTATAATCTCACTTTTTATTGCCTAATAAAATCTTACATAAATGATTTTTTTTATAACTTTGTCTATTTATTTAGATTAATTAATGAATTTTTAAACAAATCTATTAATTGCTATTTTTATTGTCCAGGTAGTTATTAAATATTGAAGTTCTTTATTACATTTTGCATGACTCTTGTGGTCCTCCATAACCCATTGCTCATTACGACAAAAAAAAAACTTTTAGACTGTGTGCAAGGCGCACAAGCGATTTTTCCGTTGTTAAATTAGCAACGTGGATTCAGACAAGCCCATGTAGACTGTACGCTTTAGACAATGTGCTTAGATCGTTAAAATAGGGCCCACAGACTTATTGGAGACAAGCTCAGTATCGAGACGGGCAGACACAGAAAAACATGGCTGCCACTGTGACCAAAACCAAATGGAGATACAGCTGCACTTTCTAACAGAATGCACAAAGTTCAGGGATAATGTATATGGACAATCTTCTACCAAAAAATGAACTGCATAAACAAGACACTTGAAAGCCTATCAAACAATGAGAAACCTATCTATTAATCTGACCTGACTTAATGTCTACATTACATGTAGAAGATACTTAATGTAAATTACTGCTTTATTCTTTTATTTTATTTCTATAACTTACTATTTTACTTTTAATTTTGCACTATATACTTTGTTTTATTTGCACTATTTCTTCGCATCCCAGCTAAAAATGCTTTGGCAATACAAATGTACAGTTTTTGTCATGCCACTTAAGCACACTTAAATTGAAATAAAAATTGAGAGACAAAAAGAGAGACTGAGAGAGAGTCTAATACTCACCTCTGGAAAGCACTCAGTGCTTTTTTCTGATATTCTTCCTGCATTCCTCGAAGAGATGCTGTAAACACAGAGATGGGAGTAGATTTTTTTATTTATCCTTTTTTTTTTACCAAAATAGTCCTTATTGAGATTAAAATGTATGAAGGTATATTTGGTGCAAAACAACTGCACACCTGTGACAGTGGAATTTGTATTTGTAGAGATTATCCACACATGTGTATCAGTAAATTTGAAGTCACAGATGAAGAGTTGCAAACTTGTAGATTTTTTTTCTTTCCCTCAAATACAACACAACAGTTACACATTCACAAATCCTTCAGTGCAGCTGCACAAATCCCATTTTACAAATCACAGATTAAGAAACTCACAAGCTCACGTTTTTTGCTACAATTGCTGCAGTAAATATGGTGCAAAACCTACTTGAACACCTGCATCAAAGTATGTGAAGTCACACACAAATTTTGTACATTCGCAAATCAGTTTGTGCATCTGTGCGATGAGAGTTGCATGTGTGTAAAAAAAAAAATTCACAAATATTTTTTTCTTTTTGAAATATTTTCTAGCACAAACACAAGTACATAAATACAACTGCTTGAATCTGCTGCTACGAGTTTCAAACACTCTTTTTTTGTGTGCTCTCTGTTTTGCACCAAATATCTCGAGATAAGTGGTGCGAAAGTGATTTGTATACCTGTAGGCTATGTTCAGCACTTCCCACCAGGTGGCGCCCCACACTCACTGAAGCAAAGTTTATTAATTACCAGCAATGTTTCAGCAAGGTAAATCGCCTTTATCAAGGTATTATTTTCACCAAGTGGAGAACAATATAAATGGGAGTGCTAATTAAACACAGATGAAGGTAATTACATACAATATTCCAATGATTCATTAGTAAACAAAATATAAGTTCCATAAATCTCAAACCATCAATATAAGTAGATAAAAAAATACAAGCAGCAAATACACACTTAGGCCTACATATACCTAATAGGCTTTAATATACCTAAAAGGCCTCCTGTCTAAGTAAAAATTGGTCCAACTCACCTCACCTTCTAGATGAAAATACCCTCTCAATTCCTATATACAATAATGAAGTTATAGGATGATTAAGTTCAACAAAATGCAGTGCTAATGGAAGGTTCATATTTCTGCATATTATTGCACTCTGATGTTTCACGATGCCTGTTTTATACTCTCTATTTGTTTTCCTACATATGATTTTCAACAATGACAGTGTTAAAGTGGTTTCTGTTGGTATACATGGAGAAGAGAGGTCCGATCTAACTAATTTATCTCCTAGATTACATTCACCTATATTCAGTTAGCCTATGTTTACTTTACTGACACAACAATGTGCCCAGGATGGTAAAATAATTATTTCAATGTATTACTAATAAACAACACAAGTCTTGTGCATACTGACATGGTTTGACATCTATAGTTATTTGATTGTTTTTTTCTGATGTGTTAGAAGTCATATATGTAGAGCAGAGAAATAAGACATTTTTTTCTGGGGTGCATGCCCTAGAAAAATTCATATGGACCTTGGTATTTATAAAATCCTCTGTACGGCCCTGCTCATGACAATAAGAATCCACTCTCAATAGTGTATGACGAGCTGTAGTTTTTTTAATCGGATCCCTATGTAAAAAATTACAAGCTACCCACAAGTCTAAAAAGCTGATTTGATTTGGGTTAGCATCCAGGGTAAATGTTAAGAAATCAGAACAACTGTTTAGATAATAATAAAAACAATTTAGTTGTTCAGTTACCCGATTCAAAAAGACAGAAATAATCATCCAAATTAGTATATTAGAAGAAAAAGCATGTATCTTAGTTAAATGTAGGCCTATGTGTGTATTTGCTGCTTGTATTTTTTAATCTACTTATATTGATGGTTTGAGATTTAAGGAACTTATATTTTGTTTACTAATGAATCATTGGAATATTGTATGTAATTACCTTCATCTGTGTATAATTAGCACTCCCATTTATATTGTTCTCCACTTGGTGAAAATAATACCTTGATAAAGGCGATTTACTTTGCTGAAACATTGCTGGTAATTAATAAACTCTGCTTCAGTGAGTGTCAGGCGCCACCTGGTGGGCAGTGCTGAGCACAGCCTACAGGTATACAAATTACTTTCGCACCATTTATCTCGAGATATTTGGTGCAAAACAGAGAGCACACGAAAAAAGAGTGTTTGAAACTCGTAGCAGCAGATTCAAGCAGTTGTATTTATGTACTTGTGTTTGTGCTAGAAAATATTTCAAAAATAAAAAAATATTTGTGAAATTTTTTTTTACACACATGCAACTCTTATCGCACAGATGCACAAACTGATTTTGCGAATGTACAAAATTTGTGTGTGACTTCACATACTTTGATGCAGGTGTTCAAGTAGGTTTTGCACCATATTTACTGCAGCAATTGTAGCAAAAAACGTGAGCTTGTGAGTTTCTTAATCTGTGATTTGTAAAATGGGATTTGTGCAGCTGCACTGAAGGATTTGTGAATGTGTAACTGTTGTGTTGTATTTGAGGGAAAGAAAAAAAATCTACAAGTTTGCAACTCTTCATCTGTGACTTCAAATTTACTGATACATATCTGTGGATAATCTCTACAAATACAAATTCCACTTTCACAGGTGTGCAGTTGTTTTGCACCAAATATACCTTCATAAAAATGTCTTCTTCCAGGGAGTCCTGGCGAAAATAGCACCACAAAAAATGACAAACAAAATAACAAAACCTCATCTTCTGCAATTTACAATTTACAAATGAAGGGGCCAGGGAAGGGTCTCATTATATTTGGGAGTCCTTGGCATCATAAAGAGATCATACAGAGGGGGTACAAAGTGTGTTAGAAAACTTGTTCTATACGTTTTATAAGAGAAAAGAAATCGTAGAAGGTCTATCCTGTTTTAGGTATACTTACCATCTGTGGCCTTCAGACTATAGACAAGCCCGATTGCAAGATAACCTTTAGCCCTGAATTCAGCCGCCTTCTCACCCATATCAATCACCATTTTAGCGAAGCGCTCACCCTCTTCCAGCTAAAACACACAAATACACACCCCATGTCATCATCATCTCACGGTTCATAGACTGGATAACACAAAGTTGTAAACAGGTCAGTGTCAGTTCCTCGCACGGGTTTCCCATAATTCTCCTATCATTACCCAGTGCAGGTTTCCAATGCACAGCTTGACGGCCAGCAGAGGAATGGTGGGATCGTCCGGCTTCAGTCTTATACACTCTTTCAGCACCTTTACTGCTCGAGCCGACTGCACACAAAAAAAGGGCCATACAGGGATTGACAAAATTCAGAATGGCTTTAAATTCTTAGGTGTGAATTGAATTTCATTCAATTTCAGGGATGCATTGGGAATTTTAATGGAATGCCGCACAGCACTGGTACACAGTGGACCAAAAATGGAACACTGACCTTCCCAGCAGCCATCAAGGAGAGAGCGAGCTGGAACCAGAGATGAAATTCCTCAAAGGCAAACTTCATGGCTCTTTCGAGACACTAATGTGAGGGGATATTAAAATAATTCAGATAAGAACAGCGGTGATGAGCCAAACACACACACAAAATGAGAAATAAATAAAGCCTCCTGTTGCAGATTACCCAGCGTGCCATGGGGCTTCCAGCACATCTCCAAGGGCATTATAGATAATCACACTAGCAGCTTAGCAAAAAGCAATTCATTGAACAATTAAATCTATATAAGTGGATTCACAATGACAAAATCCTTGACTTTAAGACACTGCATCACAAAGTTATACTGAGAATATAAGTTTTTTTTGAATATGTGAGATCAGATTAGGTCTGAATAAACTCAGAAAACCAAAGACAATGCTATCATTACATGCACACTTTGAATAACCATTGTGAGGATTTTGAGCAGATGTTCACCTCTGAGAGCATTTCGTATTGTCCACGTCGGCCGAGAGCAATGGTGAGCAAGTCGTACACCAGCGAAGCGCTCTGCAAACTGATGATTCGATCATTATTGTGCTCGGGGATTCGGCTCAATACAGCGTCTCTGTTAGCCTGTGAGAAATATATTCAAATTAACATAACTTTTTTGTTGCAGTTAGAAATAAAAACAACTGAAGGGAAACTGTAATCAGGTTTCTGTTGATTACCACTCTACTTGTGCAGACAACAGGGTCTAAAACTATTTTTTTTATAAAAAATTTATTTTACTGTGACTCACCATAGACTCACTGATTAATAAAAGGAGTAAAGCCTCCTCAGTGTTCTCCTGTGGACAAAACAAGCTAGAGACAGAGATAGATAGAATCAAAATTACTTTTCAGTAATTTTCTCAGTATAACATGAACTATTTGTCTGTCCACACCAAACATGACCTGCCAACGCTCTCTTATGAGAATTCGTACATATTTTACTAGTTATAAATTCATACGACCACATTCGTAAGTTTTTTTAACGATTTGCATTGACCCCTGTGATGTTGGGGTTAGATGCTGGGTAAAGTTTTTTTCATGAGAATTGTACGTTTTTGCACGATTAACTTCATATGAATTCATACGATTTAGCCAACTCGTAAAATATGTACGAATTCTTGTGAGATCAGGCTGGAACTGCTATGTTACACAATCACAGCCAATCAACATATATTTGACATGTGTGTTTTAAAGGGGTTATATGACGTTGCTAAAAATAACTATATTTAGTGGTGTAATACAACTCGTTTACGCTAGGCATGTTGCGATAGTCGGTGTAACCGGTTATACACGATGCTTTATGAAAACATGACAAAGGGACGTGTCTTACTTATCTCCCGAGTAGATACGTGGGCGTCGGCTAAGGGCGTAGTCCTTGAGGGGGGTGTGTCTGAGTGGATCATCCAGAGGGGACTGGTGAGGTGGATCTTCCAGTGGGTTCCAATAACTCTGTTCACACATACCCCTCAGCAAGATCTCTGCTAGCTGCCTGGCAATAGTCTAAACACAAATGCACACCATTTATTAACGCCTGAATTTGATGCAGAACCTATGTTAGACTGATCATTCAGAAATAAGAGATATTTATGGTTAGTATATGGCAGGAGTTTTCAAACTGTTGCTTTGGACCCACTTCGGGTCACACGTATAGGCTGTATAAAACATAGACGTAGTTTCCGTGACTTCACACATTGGTTTCCGAAGAGCATTTTTGAAGCCCAAAGTAGGCGGAGCGCGTCACTCTCAGATAACCAAAAGGGCGGAATTAGCATAATTCATTGAATCTCATTAGACCATTAGCATTGTGCTAAAAAACAACCAAAGAGTTTCAATATTTTTCCTATTTAAAACTTGACTCTTCTGTAGTTACATCGTGTACTAAGACTGACGGAAAATTAAAAGTTGCGATTTTCTAGGCAAATATGGCTAGGAACTATACTCTCATTCCGGCGTAATAACTTGGCTGCCGTACCATGGCTGTAGCAGGCGCAATGATATTACGCAGTGCCCGAAAATAGTCCCCTTGGTAACTTTCAATATTTTCGTGCACTGCGTAATTTCATTGCACCTCCTGCAGCCATCTTAGCACAGTCGGTCTTAGTACACGATGTAACTACAGAAGAGTTACGTTTTAAATAGGAAAAATATTGAAACTCTTTGGTTATTTTTGAGCCTGATGCTCAATGGTCTAATCAGATTCAATGGATTATGCTAAGCTATGCTAAAAGTGGTACCGCCAGACCCGAAGATCGGCTGAATGGATTTCAAAACGGTAAAATCAAGTGTTTAACTCTATGGGAGCTGGAAAATTAGCGTATTTTCAAAAAAAAAAAAGTTGCGTGTCCCTTTAAGGCTTAATATAATTCAAACGGATGAGTTGCAAAAAAATGTATCCCCCTCAGACCAAAACTACTTTTGCACTAGGCACAAAAAACACTTTAACATTTAAACAGGGATGGTCAAGGGACTTCTCTAGTGTCTCTAGTGGCCAGTCGATGAATTGCAGTTTAAGTCAGTTCCGTGTTGGATCCACAGTGGGGTCACGACACAAAAATGTTTAGTTCAATCAATCAAGTTCAAAGACAATGATTTGGATATAAGGTATTGTGGTATTGCAATAATCTTATATTTCTTTTACACAATGACAAAGAACACAAACTAAACTCTTCTAAAAGTGAATGTATGTGTATTGCTTTCCCCCATATTTCCATTTATCAAAATATCTTGGCGGGTCTTGAGAAAGAGTCTCCCAAATGAGAAAGTCTGTGACTCCCCAGTACATAGGATCTAATGTTCATCAAAGACATAACACACACATAAACATTCCTCACCATACGAAGATTCTGAGTGGTCCTGGTCTCAACGGCTCGGAGAATTTCTCGGAAACGGCCGACACCTCGGGTCAGGTTACTGCAGTAATGGGAAAATGGAGGGAAACGAGGAAAAGAGATCCATTAAAACACCTCTAGAGATCTCAAGCAACCTGACAGCTGACATCAACAAACCTCACATCAACTCTAATCATCCGTCGCTCTTCTTTGCAAACTCGCAAACACAACGAACACACGGCCTACGGCCAGGTCAGAAGTCTCTTTATGATTTAATGAGCTGCAGCATCAAACACTCAGCAGACAGAAAGTTATCAGAGCCTGTAGGGTATATCGACTACACCAGATGAATACAGTGCACGAGTACATTTAACATTAACACCTATCTGAATTGCCCACAGGTTGTGAATGTGATCGTATGTAAATGACTGGAGTCAATAATCTCCATTAATGACTGCAGTGCTTTCAAACATACTCCTAAACACATAAACATCTGCATGTGTTTGCAATCGAATCTAAAGGGAACATAGCTTACAGCTGTTGAGGTGTGATGTATAGCAATAATGTATTTTAATGAATAAGAGACAGAGTGTTAAAGGTGATGACAGCAGAGAAAAGAAAAAAAAGAAACAAACAAACACATCTTATTTATGCAATAAATGCAACACAATTTGTAACTATTTATACGCTTTAGTACAATCTGATTTAGCTTCAGTGACACTGTGTTTTCATTTATGTACGATTCACATCCTATAGATACGAATTAGCCACATCTAAAAATACAGTAGTTACAAATTCCCGTAAGATGAGGCTGGAAAGAAGAAATTTAACATTAAAAACAGTTTACATTTAATGTCTAAAGTATTCTGATATAACACCAAATGCAGTAAAATATATCGTATTAGCGTCAACTTTGCAAATTGAGCATTCGCAATATTCAGTCATTCATTCAATATGCAATGTAGTAAGGTGAACATATATCAGTTAATAATATGTATACATTTACATTAGCCTTATAGCACTAGCATTATACCTTTCTGATTTAACATAATTCTCAGATTTATGGGTACTTTTAGGGCTGTAAAACGATGAATCGGAATTAATCGCAATCAAATCGCAACTATGCATGCATTAATGTGCATACATACATCTGCACAATGAAATGATGAGTGCAACTACTTTTCTTAAGTTGTCCTCCCAAAGCTGTACGAGAAAAGCAAGGCACAAACAACGTCTTATTTGATGATGCAGTCAAAATAATACTTAAATATTTAATTCTTCTTAAAATACATTTTATTGCATCTTAAATCCTCTAATAGTTTTCATACCACATACAAAACACAGCAGAAAAAAATACTGCGATGCAAGTTTCCCACTAAACCGTACCGCCCTAAGAAGGGTACACAAATATATGACCCTTTATGGTTTGCGTGTGGCGTGAGGTTTGAATCATTCATGGGCTTAACAGATACATTTCCCACAATGCACCACTGCAGTGGTCATATTTCACACAGATGCATTACAAGCACTGACAGACGCCCCACCTGCACCCGCACAAATAAACAATAGTGCAGACACAAGCTCACATTTGCATTTATAAGACCTCCACATATTTCACAGGAGAGATGCCAACAATTAAAATAAGACCGCAAACAGATAAATGCACCTCTAGTTCGTACTCCAGACTGGGCAACAGAACACAGGAACAGGATGAGAAATTGATAACTTTCGTTTCTCTTTATTCAAACTCTCCTCCTAACATCAACAATTTGGCTTCAGTAAAAACCGAAATATATCTTATAAGCAGAAACTCAATGTGTCTAACAAATAGCGTTCCTTTTTGGAAATGCACAGAGGACTCATTGGATTTCATTGGAGTTTGGCTTGTTGCTACGTTAATGATGTAATATTCAAACTAGGGCTGCATAGCGCTTAATCGCGACTAATCGTTTGCAGAATAAAAGTTGTTGTTTACATCACATCTGTGTGAACTGTGTATAATAATTCTGTACATACAAGTACACACACATGCACGTATAGGTTTAAGAAATATGTACATGTGTATATACATTTTTATAATTATATAGAATTTACATTATATATAAATATGAATTAGGGATGCTAAACAATTAATCGCGATTAATCGTTAGCAGAATAAAAGTTTTTGTTTACATCACATATGTGTGTAAACTGTGTATAATAAATATATATATATATATATATATATATATATATATATATATATATATATATATATATATAAATATGAACACATTCATGTATAATTTTAAGAAAACAAAATGTATATATTAAGTATTTATGTTTATATATAATATAAATTATACATAAATATACAAATGTATATACACATGTAAACATTTATAAAACATATACATGCATGTGTGTACATTTATTTATACAAAGTTATTACACACAGTTCACACACATATATGATGTAAACAAAAACTTTTATTCTGCTAACGATTAATCGCGATTAATCGTTAAGCATCCCTAATATGAATACTTCATATATTAAAAAAATTTCATATACGTGTGTGTATTTATTTTTACAAAATCATTATACACAATACACACACATACATAAACAAAAATCTTTATTCTGCAAACGATTAGTTGCGATTAATCGCTATGATGCTCTGATTCTAACAGTCATAAAACTATACAACACAAACAAATATTGGGTAAGAGAGACCATATTTCATTTTCTTAATGGTCAATTAATTGAAATGCATTCTGTGAATGCATTTTCGTCATGCAGCCATAAGCTGATTTGAGGTAAAAATATTTAAAAAAAGGTGTTGTTTTCCTTTAAGAACACCTTTCTCCAACTCAGCTTTGACATTTATGCTGTGCTTCAATCTGATTAAATTCAGTCGAATTAAAAAATGTTGTGCATGTAAACATAGTGTGGATCAGACCTTTGGCAAGCAAGACTGCAGAGAATTTAAATGCATATTTACATTAAAAAACCTCACCCATTTTTGAAGTGGATCACATGAGCCCTCTGAAGTCCAGTTTCAAGGAAGTAGCCGAGTTCCTGCTCCTGTGAGACCGGACCCGGCTTTGGACTGCGGTTCTGAATGCCAGCACTGAGGGCCTGACAACAAGACAACTCTCTTTATGTAAAATATCATCAACACAACATCAATCTCTCATTCCTGGTCACTGGAGATGTAACACTTTCTGAGGTTTTAATCAAATGTGACCCCATCTGAGAAATCCAGGCTAAAGCATCAAAGTTTGATTTCAATCATTTGGCATGATCTTACCCTGTCAGTGAAACAGCAAATCACCAAAAAAAAGAAAAAAAATGAGCATTTACAGGGCTCCAGACTAACTTTTTTCACTAGGAGCACAGTGGCCCCCAAATGAAAATTTTAGGGGCGCAACCAGAAAATTTAGGGGCACACACTGTAAATCAACATGCTATC
Source organism: Paramisgurnus dabryanus (assembly GCF_030506205.2). Lineage (NCBI taxonomy): Eukaryota > Metazoa > Chordata > Actinopteri > Cypriniformes > Cobitidae > Paramisgurnus > Paramisgurnus dabryanus. The sequence continues at coordinate 33,368,546 of NC_133353.1, forward strand.
CAAATATTCACATTTCTACTAATTTCCACTGTATTACTAATAAATACTTTAATGATAGACGGAGAAAGTACAATGTGCTGTTTTCAAATTCAGTGTCACATTGCAAAAAAAGGTCAAATTTACTGGTCGCACATGTGCAACTGGATGTAAAATTCAGTGGCACACTCTCAAATTTTGGTGGCAAAATGCCCCCATTTGGTGGCAGTCTGGAGCCCTGATATATGAAAAAGAAGCAGAGATTTGTTTACTATATTCATGGGCAGATTTGGACCGGATGGTGGTTTGGATGCTGTGAACTTTTCCCTACCGTGAAGGTCAAACCTAAAACTTCAGCTGCACTTAAAAAACGCAGCGTCAACACTGCAGCAGAACACAAGCTTTCCTCTCTTGCCATCACTCACATCTCTCTCTCTCTAGTGAGTGAACACTATCCAGGGGAATGAATCTCTGTAATACTTTTACAAATAGATAGTTTAAAACAATCCACAGTAGAGACATATCGGTCTCATAGAGAATGAACTTTGACCTGTTACAGGCTTTCATTGTGAATTAAATTTCACAGATAGTACAGAAAGAAATAAAGTTAATGGACGGATGACCCTCATTCTGCAGCAGGTCTGTCCTCTGCTACAAAATCAACTGATAAATCAGGAACAAAACAAAACTGGGATAGAGACGTCCTAAAAAGAACACTACAACCACATAGCAACACAATGCTAGAGGTAATAAATTTGACCCAGCCTGTAAAAACCCAGTTAAAGTCATTTTTTGCGATTTACTGTTTTCTACATAAAATGATCATATATACATTCTGTGAAAATATAACCTTGATACCTTTAATATTGACAGAGGATTAATATTAATGAGAAAATTCTAACTTTGATGCTCCTAATCTCATCATTAGATATGAGAAGATTCTGTATCAATGCATTTAAATTCACACTACTATACTTTTATTAACAATGGATTGTCAAATGTTTAAAAGCATGCACAATACTATATAACACAGTAATTCGACATGATATTCAATGTTGTTGCCAAACATTTGGATCATGAATCTAATACTGGGATCCCAATGTCTGAAACGCTGGAGCTATCTGACATCAATATCATTCTTCCAGAACAACATGAAAGCTGAAATACCTTTTCTACTTCCTGGAGATAAAGCAAGGCAATGTCTCCAGATTTCTCATAGCAAGTGATGATCTCCTTGTCTCCATCAGCATTGCGATTGGACAGCGATGGGGATGCCGCAGGTACCTTTTCCAGACAAAGTCCTACAAACAAACAACAGCAAAAAAAGACTCAAAACAAAGAGCTGTTTTAATGTATTGCAAGGCTCAGTGGGATCTTTCTTTGTATGAAGAGCTTAGATGTTAAACCCCCTTGAGTTTGTCTGACATGTTTGCTTGTATATTAGTATATTTTATCAGACTCTTACTTTGGGTTTACACCAGAAGCGAGTTTAACAATTTGTGCGAGTAGATTACATACAAAGTCAATGCAAAGTCAATTGCGTTTGCCATGAAAACACGCACTATTCGCCTCAAATGCGTCTTCGCCCAAGTTGAAAATATTTAACTTGAGCGAAAAATTTGCATGACACAAAGTTAATCCCGCGAGTAATCTAGAGCGAGTAACGCGATGCCCCGCGTTTGGTGTGTACGTGGCATTCACACCAGAGGCAGCAAGCGTGGGTTTAACATGTTAAGTCAATGCAAAGACGCGAATAGGCATCATGCAGTGCGGTATGCATGAATGGCGCGGTGTGAATGGTGCAGAACGCGCAAAACGCGGATTTTCACACAGCGTTAACCAATCAGGAGCTTGCTCTAGTAGTCACGTGATTAGAGGGAGCGAGCTGAGCCGCAGAAGCCCCTCCCATGACGCAAATTTCTGGGTGAATGTCTTGAGTACAATTTCACGCACAAATTAAGGGAGTAAACTCAATGTTCAAGCGTCCAACTACGCGCGAACAGCGCGTTTTTGGCACCTCTGCTGGTATGAACGCCACATTAAAGCCACAATATGTAGGATATTCACCACTAGAGGTCACTATTAAACAATAACAATGGCAAAGGTTTATGGCGTGATGAAGGAGAGTGGAACGATGGGAGATGTACACAACTGCATTAAATAAATCACACTGTGCAAGTGGTTTAAAGAAATGTTTTTACAAAAATCTTGCATATTGTTTCTTTTATTTGAATTCTGCCGATAAAAAGGTATTTCTGAATGGCCTGAGGCCGGGATTAAGTGGTTTTGAAGCGATGTGATAAACGTATAATTAAAAATTATGTGAAATACAGATGGAAAAGTAAAATTCAATGTCAATTTAAATTCAGTTCACTAATGAACCACTTCAAAGACTTTTAAAGGTCCAACGGCTCAGTCCACAAGTCACCCCTCCCTTTCAAAACGCATAGAGAAGCTACGGTAGCCACCACAGGACAAACACGTCATCACCTGAGACAACGTAGTCTCTATAGAGCAGTTTGTCTGTTTAGGGCTACTGTAGAAACATGACGGTGACTTCCATGTAAGGGGACCCGCGGTGTATGTAGATAAAAACGGCTCATTCTGAGGTAATAAAAACAATACATTTCATTTTGTAAGGTCTTTATACACCACTTATAATATTGTTATGTATATTATATTGCATTTCTGTCAAGAGATCCTCCTAAAGGTTACACAATGCAATTTATTATTCATTCTGAAATGGTTCAACTGAACGTGATGTGCTTCGTACAGTACATCTAAACCAGGTTTCTTTCCTTTGTTACTGCAGGACAAAGCAAGTCCAACCCTGAAATATACATGTGTAAGAAAATCAAAGACCTCAGACAAACCAGAAAAGCTTTAAATGTTTTAACACCAGTGATGCTGGATCCCATTGCCTCGTGCATGAGGAGAAACAGGCCAAAGGCAGCGCTCGGGTGGCTGGTAAACATGATGAGAGTTGTTTGTTTGGCTGCTGTTAGTATTGAGTTCTCAGCACTGAAAAACGTTTCATGATAGTATAGATTTGTGATGGGAAACAGAAACTGTAACCCCACTAAACACTCTTCACACGGCATTAATAATAGATAACGTTGTCGGAGCCGATGGTGTAGTGGGCAGTGCTCCGACATATAGTGCAGACGCACTTTCGGTGACCTGAGTTCGAATTCCAGCTCAAGGTCCTTTGCCGATCCCGTACCCCTCTCTCCACCCTGTACTTTCCAGTCCTCTGCTGTCATACTGCCTATCTAATAAAGGCAAAATGGCCTTTATTATATAGGAAAAATTAACTCTTTCCCGCCAGCGTTTAAAAAAAGTTGCCAGCTAGCGCAAGCATTTGTTATGATTTTATGAAGTTTAATGCCTTCCAAAAAATGTTCTTGTTTAAATATATGCTGCGTTCAGACCAGCAGCAGTAGAGGCGTCAAGCATGAGTGCTTTCAATGTTAAGTCAATGTAAAGATGCGTTGAGTAAACTCAAAATGTTGAAGTGGCAAACTAGACGCGGCACACGCGAATTTGACGCCTCAGATGCAGCTGGTGTGAACCCACGGTAAGAGATAAGGAGGCAAGGATGTTAAAGGTGAAGATGTTTGTTCATATCAGCGCTTCCCAAACTATGCGTTGACAAGCGTCTGGAGGTCTGGCGGCGCAAATGAGGCGTTTTGCGCGGCAGACGCGATTCCGCCTCATTCGCGCGTCTGGTTCGCGCGAATGCCGCGAATTGAGCATGCCACGGCAAAGGCGCAAGTTGAAAACTTTGAACTTCGCCAGAAAAACGCGCCGCGTTAACCAATCAGGAGCTTGCTCTACTAGTGATGTGATTACAGGAAGCGAGCGGATTTGCAGAAGCCCCTCCCATGATACAAATTTCCACGTGAATGTCTTGATGACTAGAATTTCATGGGCAGCTTTTGCGCGCGAATGAAGCGAGTAAACTCAAAATATTGAAGTGGCAAACTAGACGCGGCAGACGCGAATTTGACGCCTCAGATGCGGCTGGTGTGAACCCACGGTAAGAGATAAGGAGGCAAGGATGTTAAGGGTGAAGATGTTTGTTCATATCGGCGCTTTCCAAACTATGGGCCGTAGCCTCCCGGTGTAGCAGTATTAAAGGGGGGGTGTGGCCTAGGCTGAATCAAAAATTTATATTTAATTAAAAACACAATTATGAATATTAAATAATTAGCACCTTCTGTTACTTCACCAGAATATGTTTTGCAGATTTTATGGAAGTGCGTGCGATAATTCACACTTACTCGTACAAGAGGTAAACAACCAAGACAAAAATAAAGATGGGAGCCTTGAAGCTTTTCACCTCTGTATCTCTGGACTTGGTGATGCTACTGGTGGTGCTAATAAAAAAAAACACGCTTTACCTCTAAATAAAGTTAAATGTCATGACTAAGCAGGGCTGTGGGATTTATATGGACTTGTTGTTCCACACCGATGCCCAAAGGGAAGAAGCAAAAAAAAACAGACTAGGAAGCGTGTGTCTGTGTAAGATCTCTTTGCTTTACTTGCTACACGGAAAGGCCTGAACTTAACCTGGAAGCTCTCCTGACACACATACAGTAACATTTTCATCCGTCTCTCATGGCCCAAAGTCTGCTGCGTTTCTCTGTTCTCTATATTCCCTATTTGCCTTTATAGGTTTAAAGACCCATTATACTAGCCAGATCCTAGACAAGCCCCATTACTGCAACCAAGCTCTTTAATGACCTGTATAACGGCTGCTGTAAATCTGGCGCCCTAGAACAGTCTGTCACGGGCATCTCACAGAAGCGAGAGGGTGATTATTATAATTCTGGACGAGGGTTTAATACACACAGGAGAAAAGCAAGAGGTGTCAGCGAGATGACACAAACATGTGTACATGTGCGGTTGCTAAAAAGCGTAGCAACCACCCTCCGTAAAGGCAGCTGTCACTCGTGGAAATGCTACGAGATGATTGGATGAGACAGGCTCTGTGCCACCCTGCAGTTTTCTCCCTGAGCCTCAGTGAACTGTTGATCCGTCAGAAGTCTGATCAAAGACCTCACGCTGCGGTACTGGCAAACACTTACTGTGCTTGGTATTAAAAGTCTGTGTGTGTGTGTTCTTCCAGAGCAGAAATGGAGTAGCAAACACACTTTTTACTGCAGAGCATCACACATTCAATGAGCAACTCAATGCTGCCACCCAAAGGTCACAAAGTGAACTGCAGGAAATTATGCAGCAGCTAGACATAGTTTAATAAAACTAAAATCCAGAAGTGCTAAATAATGAAGATCTCTCTCACCTTTGGTGGCGTAGGCCTCTGCGATCATGGAAAGCCTGTACACCGGAGAGCCAACCAATTGAAGTTCATCCAGATTCACACGGCCATACTGATTCAGTGCTTCTCCATAATCGCCCTCCACATAACACAGCTTACCCATAATCAGACTGGCTTCTTGCATGTATTCAGGCTGAGAGAGAGAAAAGATGGAGTCAAAGAAGAATCAAAAGATTACAAACTAGATAACAACGTCAAACACAAGAGCCTCAGATCTTAAATACATAGTATATGTATTAATTTGGCAGTCTTACCTTTAAGTTTCCCCGATCGAGTGCAGCCGTCAGATGTTTCCGAATTTCCTGGAGGCGCGGCCGAGGACCGCGAGGACTCGCTCCCTGCTTGATGGGATTTTCTTTTAAGTACTGCTGGAGTTTCGCCTCCCCCAGCAGAAGTTCCCCAAGATCATCTAAAACACACACACACATAGATAATTTATTATAGCGTGTTAAAATTGCCTCTTTGTAGGTGTGAGTAAAATGTGCTGTTTTGGGGTGTGTCCTTTAAAATGCAAACGAGCTGATCTCTGCAATAAATGGCTGTGTCCGTGGTTAGATAGATAGTGCAGATTAAGGGGCGGTATTATCCCCTTCTGACATCACAAGGGGAGACACATTTCAATGACCTATTTTTACATCAAAAAATTAAGTGGTTGTTCTTTTTCACATTTTCTAGGTTGATAGAAGCACTTGGGACTCAATTATAGCACTTAACATAAAAAAGTCAGATTTTCATGATATGTTCCCTTTTGATTATCAATTCAATCTTAGATATATTCTTATTCAGTCAACATTAAAAATATCAAAGTTATATTTTTACAGAATGCTCTTTATGTTATGTAGGATGATTTTATGTAGAAAACAGTAAACAAAAAAAGACATTAGCGTGTTTTTCCAGATATTGCTTAAAGGTGCAGTGTGTAAATTTTAGCGGCATCTAGTGGTGATGTTGCGAATTGCAACCAACGGCTCAGTCCACTGCTCATCCCTCGCTTTTGAAACACATAGAGAAGCTACAGTAGCCGCCACTGAACAAACATGCCATCGTCGGAGACAACTTCGTAAAAACACTTTGTCCGTTAAGGGCTTTTGTAGAAACATGGCGGAACAAAATGGCGACTTCCATGTAAGGGGACCCTAGGTGTATGTAGATAAAAACGTCTCATTCTAAGGTAATAAACACATAACAGTTCACTATGAAAGGTCATTATACACCCCTGATAATATAGTTTTGTATATTCATTTGCATTTCTGTCACGAGATCCTTCTAAAAGTTACACACTGCACCTTTAAGTCGAACTTCCAAAAATGTCTATTGTGCTATTCGGTCATATTGATTGTTGTCTGACCTATGTCATTTTTGGTAATATTATTACAATTTTGTAATTGATTCGGGTTGAGAAGGTTATGAAACAATCCCGGGTGTAGGGCTGTGCAATTAATCGTTTTTGATTTTCAATTTTTTATTAAAATGATTACAAAAGACAAGATAATTGAGGTAAAACAATAATTGTGCGATTAAAATAAAATTGCATGCTGCTGGACCGATGTGTTTGTAAGGCACTTCAAAGGCACCACCGCTTTGACACGCATAGCCAGCCTTTTGCAACACTTACCTTACTTAATAAAAAGGTTAAATAAATGCTTGTTGTCAAAGTCACTGAGTAATCGTGTTAAATAATCATGATTATTAATGCTCTACCAACTGAGCTACAAGTACCCAAGAAAGTAATAAAAGTTAGGCCCTGTTGCATTATATAAATACCTGAAGTTATACTGAATATTGCAAATGTATTATATTATAAAGCACAAAACAATTACTTCACAAACAAGCGGAAAATTAACACAGTGAAGTTGTCAACTTTACAGTGAGGTCACGTAAACTGATGCCAAAATCCAGTGCTGCTTATTTGGAGCTGAGCAGCTTTGAGTGTTATCACGTGCACTAGTTTAATCTGAAGGTTTTACCAATACAGATTTAGAAATTTAAAATTCAATTCACGACTGTGTGTAACTTCATAAACAAAGTAATTGTAAGAACAATGTCAATGAATGAACACAATTCTATTAGGAATCAGGAAGTGTCATCGACAGCTCCATGTCTGAACTGTAGCACCAACAGGACATTAGACATCATAATCATTCGATGAATCGTTAAAAGTGTTGTAAAATGTGTAGGAATAAATTAGATATCGATTCTCCCAGCAGGCCTGAGACACACATACACTATCCGAGCTAACAGGTTAGCACATAGTAGATATACAGAAAACAAACACACACCGTTTGAGATCAATTTCGCAGACAACTGCCGCACAAGTTCTGGTATCTTGTCCCATTGGGCTTCTGATCGACAGCGCTCTATTTCAGTCTCTAATCGCGACCCGGACTTTCTGGCTGTCATCTTTCTACCTCCTCCAGACCAAAACACGACAAGCGTCGCAGCACAGAAACATCAAATACCTGGAAAGGACCGCATAACACGACCACGCAAACTTCCGGTCTATTATACGCGAACGCTGATTGGTTTAGACTGCTGTCATGTGACGTGCGATGCTCTTGGCATTTTTTCTTTAAAGGATTTTAGTGCATATTACAGGATACCAGATTTTAATTTTTTGTTCCTTTAGTTGATATGTGTTTATTTAGATGTATTATATTGATTACAATGTAATCAACAACAATTAAAAGAAAACAACCGGCGTTTTTAGATTAAATTAATATCTCAATTACCAATTTTCAGTAATAAAACCCCTTAAAAACTTAATATTTCTTTAAAAACTCGCAGCTAAACTGTCCTTAAATAGATTAAATTAAGTTGCCCTTCTATGTTTTTAAAATTCATCGGTCGTGAGAGCGGGCTGCACTGCAGCCTCCGTTGCTGTAGATGGCGCTGCATTAAACACAGCACTGACATTTTGCAGCGGTGGTGTGTGCGCCATGCTGATCTTGAAAGAAGAGTGAAGATCATGTAAGTAATAAAGTGTTTTATGAGTATTGCACAGGTATAGATTTATTTTTATCATCACATTTTTATTTTTAGACACTTGTTTGTTGTTCAGTCGTTGTGGTACGGTTGTGTCGTTATTACTTGCGTACAACATCATGCAATGTTAAGACGGAAAATAAAATCAGGTGTCGAAAATCTGAGACAGATATAATGACTGTATATGAACTATAATGATTAATCTTTGGTCTTTACTATTTAAAATGCCTGTTAGATGTGAAATGAAGTCAACGTCAGATCGGCCTGGGCTGTATATTTCCCAAAAGCATCGTTAGATAACTTTAGCTTGTCTTTATGAAGTTTTTTAGATGGATGTCAGATTCTGATTTAGTTTTTTTCTGTGAGTGTGTATTTCCAATCTCTGGAGGGCTAGTATCTGTACTAAGACCATAATTAGCTGCTTCAGGTATATTTGATTAGGGTTGGAGGTAAACTCTGCAGGACACCTGACCTCCAGGACCAAATTTGGTTACCCCTGTTCTAGATGATCTGTTTGATAACCACATTAACCAATACAGAAAAGGTGAATAACGCTTTGTCTGATTTTTCACAGATTCAGTTCCAAATCCATTTCTGGCTGCAAGATGTTTTTGACACTGGCGCTTTTTCGGAAAGGGATCCCAGGAAAGCAGTGGATCGGGAAACACCGCAGACCACGCGTGGTCACCTGGCAGATGAAGCGGAATACAATAAAGCGCCTGGAGCAGGAAGCAGAGAATGAATACTGGATCAGCCGGCCATTCATGACGCTGGAACAAGAGAGGGGTCACGCGGCACAAAGGCGAGAGTGGATGTGGAATCAAATCAAAGATGCCCGACAAGCCAAGTTCCCCGAACACAAATACATTGCAGACCAACTAAACCACCTGAAAATCACAAAGGCCTGGTCCAGCTAACCAGGGCATCAAAGACTGGTGGGGCAGATTTGAAGGGGAGCGGAACAGCTCCTTTTCAAGTGTTTTCATGGGACTTGATGTGTTTGATTTGTGTATCTGTATGTTATATGGGATTTGTTTATAAATGACCTCTGACTAACACATATGGCTCCTCTTCTCTTTTTAATTTATTATATTGCAGCATTAGTGTAATTTGTTACAGCTATGCTATTTTTTTAACATAGAAAATTCAGTTTTACTTGATAAATGCATTTTTTTTACAAAACATGAAAACAGGTCATGATATAGATTAAAGGGATAGTTCACCCAAAAATAAAAATTTCTCACTCTCATGTTGTTACAAACCTGTATAAATGTATTTGTTCTGATTAACACGAAGGAAGATATTGTAACCAAACCGTTTGTGGACCCTATTCACTTTCATAGTGGGAAAAAGAATACTATGGAAGTAAATGGGGTCCACAAACATGAGAGGGAGTAAATGATGACAGAATTTTAATTTTTGGGTGAACTATCCATTTAATCCAGGACTAGGTCTTAGTTATATTAGAACATTTAAGTAGTTTTTACAAAGTAACTTACTGATGTGTATCATGCTCTACCACCTGAGCTTCAGGATTACTTCAGAAATGTATAACGCAGCAATGAACCCAATAAAACGTGAGATAGGATGGTTAAAACATTGGAAGAAGTGAAAGACTTTGCAAAATTGTCCCACCTCATGCATTTGAAACAATATTGAAGGAGTTCATATCTATTTTAGCCTCTTATTGGCTGCTTTTTACGATATTCTGTCAAACATTAAAAAAATATATTACAACATTTTAGTTTTTTCTTAATTTAAAGTAATTAATATGTTAAGCACAATTAAAATATATATATATATATATATATATATATATATATAATTTCAAACATTTAAACATACAAATTTAAGGATTTGTTTAGATAATGTGAAACATTACATATATGAAAACATTTTCAAACGTTTGCCGCTTTACTGTATAATTCCTCCCATACACTAGAGGGCAATGTGCTCTTTAAAACAACCACCCACATTCAAAACTACTCTTCCCATAAGTCATTGCGCAGAAGCCCCTTGGTCTCCATGACAGCCTTGTTATTGTTGCTCTGTAGATAATCATGGATGGATAGAGTTTGACTGCAATAATCTTCATGGAGCACATAGCAATAAATCCGTTTAAGATGTGCTGGAATGAGCAAGTAATCGTTTCATATTAGCGGCCTCTTTTCTGTCATCCACGCCGGGTTTAAGGAGGTTCGGCCCACCTCAGTGCTAGTTTTTTCCTGCGATCAGTTGTGTGTTGTATCGTGTTGTGTGGCTCTGTTGCTCTGGAGCCGGTGGAGTATGAGAAAGCAGCGGTCCAGCGGAGGCCCGGTCCGGACACAGGAGGCTCGGAGTGGCATCGCGGGATTGATGGAGAAGATGCGCATGTAACGGCATCAGAGGATGATTTCACGATACAGCCGTCGGCCTGTATCTCATAATCTGGAGATGTGCGTGTAACTGTCATACGCGTTCCAAAAAATGTTTTATTGCAAATTGAGCTACAGAAGCACTTTTACAATTAAGTAGCTTCCCTGTCATTTTGTATTAAATCTCTCTCTCTCTCTCTCTCTCTCTCTCTCTCTCTCTCTCTCTCTCTCTCTCTCTCTCTCTCTCTGATTGTATATTTGTAGCAGTGGTTTGTCCCGCAGGTGTTTGGAGCAGCATCCTCTTCCAGAGGAGGCAGATGATGATTCCGTGCATCCTCCCAGACTCCTGCATGATCTACAGGAGGATATGTCCTCATACAGCAGGTGTGTGCACATATAAAGCTTGTCAGTCTGTGCAGGGATCTGTTATTGCACTGTGAAGATCAGGGTTATATTGTAAGTGATAAAATGAGATCCTTTTGATCAGCCAGTGTAGTTGGTAGTTTTATATCAGTTACCATAGTAATGACTTGCAGTAATGGTAGGAGATCGAAAAATCAAAATTTCTTAAAATCTGGTGAGATGCATCAATGGTATTGCTGTATGTAGGCTATCACATGCTGGCCATCACCTACATACCAACCTTATTTGAATTTGTGTACCCCTACCTGAATTGCTTTAATGTTTAACATTTATATAGAAACTTTTGGGAATATTATACCTTACTAATACAGGCCTATTTCTAAAATTATTCACTTTATAAGGGCTGTCAAAAGATTAATCGCATACATTAAAAGTTTGTGTTTGCGTTATATATTTGTGTATTGTGTGTAATTATTATTATTTGCATATAAAATAAATACACACACACACACACACACACACACACACACACACACACACACACACACACACACACACACACACACACACACACACACACACACACACATAAATGTAATAATTGTATTTACGGATATATATTTTTAAATGTATATGTAATATAAAATATATCAAAATGTAAATAAATATATATATATATATATATATATATATATATATATATATATATATATATATATATATATATATATATATATATATATGTATATATATATATATATGTATATATATATATATATATGTATATATATATATATATATGTATATATATATGTATATATATATATATATATATGTATATATATATATATATATATATATAATCTTTTGACAGCCCTACTTTATTATACTGCAAAAAAAATTATTTCTGCCAAAAAAATCTGCCAATGGGGTAAGAAAAAAATCTTGAAATGTTTTTTCTAAACACTTAATGCAAGAAAATTTTCTTATTTTTGCTTTTTGCTTTTTAAGTACAAATTCACTTAAATTGTATATTTTTAGACAATTTAGACTTATTGTCTTAGGTAATTTTGCTCATCAAGAAAATTAATTTATTATACATTATACATTTTAAATTTTTTTACTGAAAACAAGACAAAAAATACTAAGAAAGGCATATTTTTGCAGTGTATGATTGTCTGTTCATTCATTACGCAGTAAATGTCAAACATAAATAAGATTTACTACTTTTTCTACAAATGTCATTCAAATAATTAGGGCTGCACGGCATAATTTTTTTTAATAACTTATTGCAAAAAAATGCAATATTCAATACGTGATATGATAATGCTTTTATAGTTTATATAGTTAATATCCTTTCACATCCTTTGTGGGATAAACAAAGCATCACTTTCTTTGTCTCGACACTCTCTCTGCTATCTGCATCAACCTAAAACTTTGACTATATATAACTTTTGTAGTATTAAAATCATGCAGTTTTTTTGCACATTTTTGATTTTTCATTGATTTTGATATATCTTGTGACCCTACAAATAATCAATAATCACAATATTGATCTAGTTTGAACAATCAGGTTTCTTGCTTTTCAGAGTCTTACTGTAAATAACACCAATTCTGTTTCTGATAAAGTATTAAATCCTAAGAATATTTCAACATTTGAGTCTCATCCTAGGTCTGATGATTCCTCATCTACATCTGTCAGATCAGGACGTCAGACAGTCACCACAGAAGACACCACTCAATCCTGGTCTGGTATCCATAGTTACACAGGAACTGGCATCTCTACAGAACGCAGCTCGGTCTTCTCGTGGGGCTACGATGTGAGTCGTACAATGATGAGCAACTGTAATAACGCCTTTAGCGGTTTAACACTGTTTCCTAAACAGGCTCGACGTGAACTGTTCACACTTTAGCAGAAAACTGAGGCGATTACAGCTAATCAGAAGATATGAGATATTTATTACACATTAGGATAGGCAATTTCGTAGAGGCTAGCCGTAGCAAGACAGATTTAAATGTAAAAGTCCCTCCAACCCTCCCTTCAGAGCGAACCCCAAAGACAAATGAACACTTTTTTTTTTGCATAGTCGTTTCTAAGACTGTGTTTGTTTTTTACGTCCTTTAGTTGTGCTATATTTTGTTCAGTTCAGGAGGAACGTGAGGTAGTCGCTGTTTGCCTTTTAAATTCTCACTTGGTCTGAATGGCGTAATGGATCATGCAGAGTTGCCAGATCTACCTAACAAAACCAGCACAATGGCCATTAAAATCTAGCCCAAGGACCGTAGTCCAGATACCAAAACAGTGCTTTCATAAATAAAATCATCCTACTATTATGGGGCATACATACCAAACGCGAGTTCAACGATTTGCATGAGTAGATTACATACAAAGTCAATGAAAAGACGCAATCAGACGCGTCCTCACGCGGGGCGTTGCGAATGACGCAAATTGGGTGGCGCGATTGCCGTGAACGCACCTTTGCGCAAGTCGAAAATATTCAACTCAATCGAAAAATTTGCATGACACAAAGTTAAATTACGCTGATAAGCTACGTAGCATTAGATTTACATCGAACAGCTTACTGATTTAACCTGTGGATAAAATAACTAGCGGCAGTAGTTAAGTCAGTTTGACAGGTAGATAGGACATTCTATCCTATCATTTGGACCGAATGCAATGATTGGCCGAACATTTTATGGTCCTGCATACTAATGAGATGGGGAAACCCGACATGAACCCACTAAAATGACAACCGGGAGAAAGACAAAATGAATTGTGACACTGTATCCGATCAGGAGGACAAACACTAAATAATACCTCTTTGTTCCTCTTTCCACTTTTTATCTGTAGGAATTCGATAAAGCCGCCTCTAGGCAGGTCCAGCAGATGTTTGAGGAGATCGATGAACTGTTGTACGAGAGAAAGTGTGAAACTCCGCTTAAAGGTCTGCAAGATGAGTGTGAGGAGTGGGCTTCACGATTCCCTCATCTACGGTACGCACACATACATTCAAGCTTAGGCTCAAAGTGCAATGCATTGTGGGATAACATTTTTTGGATTTGATTCGAGAACCTGTTTTGTGCATTCCTATGTAACAGGATTCTTGGTACGCAGCTGGTGTGCCCGACAGATGAAGGGTTCCAGTGGTACGCCACATCAGCTCCTGTGCCCATGTCCTCCGGGAGTGGACAAAGCAAAGAGAAAACAGCCAATGAGTGAGTACAGGATGCACTCTTGTGCTGATACATTTTTTCATTTGACAACACTTTTTTTTAATAAAACCCCTATAAAAAGTGTGAAAAACACCTAATAGGTATGTTGGCATCACAGATTGTGTGTGCAGGGTCGGAGGGCTGTTTTATGTCGGCCCTCTGTGGAGGTGACCCATCCTAGTGCCACGCCCAGCAGTAACCATGGCGATGAGATGCCCAGGGTGATTGAGGCTGAGGGCCTGATAGAAGAGTACCTCGCGTTCGACTGCAGAGACCTGTGAGTGTGTAGTTGTCTATAAAGCATTATTTCTTTTTAATATAATTGTTTTACCTAAATAATATTTGTTTTTCTAGGGATGAGGAGTGGGAACGTGAGTATGTGAACAGGCGGAGACACTGCCTGCCCCCTGTCTCGCCATATCGCTGCCGTCGGGAGGCGGTGCTTGATCTGCTCTTTGATGACGTGTGGCGTGAGCTGATTGGCTGGATGGAGGAGCTTGTACGTAGGCATTGGGAAGGTTTTGTGTCAGGTAGGATCAATTTGGCATATAGTAATTTTTACATTTGCTTTGATGCGTGCAGATATAAATAATATGTCTGTTTAGTCTTGGTGCATATTTTAAATAAGATGCATACACGACCCTAAATGAATCTGTCCATTAGATGATGAGAAGAATGCTGTGGCCCTCAGCCCTGCATGTGCTGACTCCCAGAATCCTTTTGTGCTGCTGTCCACCACCTCAACGGTGCTTCCTCCATTGTCTCAGACCAGAACACAACAGCTCACAGCCAACATGCAGGCTCAGGTTAGTTAGTTGCTTCAGAGATTCTGGAATGCTTTTGCTCTACAGGGCTTGTTTAGGGAGGGTTACCTTTAACTAAAAAGATAAAATGTTAAAGCATTCAAATAGTATACAGCTGCACACCTTCAAACAATTGTTCACATTCTGAGTGTGCCTTTGATGTTTTAAAATGCCTTAAAAAGCTTTGTACCTCGTTGCTTTATATTCTTTCTGTCTTCACACAAACATGCACATATACCAGAAAACTCAAATGCTATTTTTTCACTGCTTTCTGCATTTGTCTGCAGCTTTTCCAGGCTTTTAATACATTAACCTTTCCTTCCTTGTTTCTGTGTTTTCCTCCGTGTTTCCTTTTCTGCCTGTCTGTCCAATCATCCATTGGTCATCTATATTCTTTCTTTCTTTCTCTCTCTGTTTCTATTTCTCTCCCTTCATCTTCTTTCCAAAGAGCTCAAAGCCATGGGGTTCAAAGCACAAGACAAGACGGAAATCCAAAAAGCAGAGAAAGACATCTACTGTATGTAACTATGCTGATAACCACAAGTAAACAGGGAGGGCGAGAGAGCTTCTCTGTATGTGGGCAGCTTTCCCTCTCTTTGTTTTTGACACACAATTTACAGGTCACTGACTGACATCTTTTTAAACCGTTTGACATTATGTTAAGTTTGTGTTCATTGTGTGATATTAATGTTTATATTTGCTTGTTTAATTAATTTTTTTTATATTCAATTTGTTTAATTTCAGTATTTTTTGTTGCTTGTGTATGTTTTTAGTTTTAGTTATTTTACATCTATTTTACGTCTATTTTCATCTATTTTAAGCCTATTTTACATATTTAATGTTGTCATTTTATTTTACGTTTATTTTATATCTGTTTTACATCTATTTTAAAATGTTATGTTTTTACATTATTTAACGTCTATTTTACATCTATTTTACATATTTTATGTTGTTACGTTTTTTTTACGTCTACTTTACGAATGTTTTACACCTATTTTACATCTATTTTATGCCTATTTTAGGTATTTTATGTTGTAACGTTATTTTACGTCTATTTTACATCTGTTTTACATCTATTTTACGTATTTTATGTTTTAGCGTTATTTTACATCTATTTTATGACTATTTTACATATTTTATGTTATGTTATTTTACGTCTATTTGCGTCTGTTTTACATCTATTTGACGTTTTTTGTTTTAGCGTTATTTTACATCTATTTTATGTCTGTTTTTACTTATTTTATGTTGTTACGTTATTTTACGTCTATTTTACGTCTGCTTTACATCTATTTTACATCTATTTTACGCCTATTTTGCATATTTTATTTTGTTACTATATTTTAAGTCTATTTTACGCCTGTTTTAAATCTATTTTACGTATTTTATGTTTTAACGTCATTTTATGTCTATTTCACATCTATTTTAGGTATTTTATGTTGTACGAGAATGATTGACGTCAGATTGTGTAACTTAAGCCTCATATTATAAAAATATTGACTTTGAAAGTTTGAATTGCATTGTATGGAAATTGCTTTTTAAAGCGTTCCAGTCCTTTGTTGATTTCTGTCCCTTTTGTACTTTATCTTTTAATGCCTGTCTCTCTCTAATTCTTATTTTCCTCAGACCAACCGAGTGCCTGTAGGGGCGGCTGTTACTCATCACAATCTCAATGACCTCATTATGATACACGGCATTCCACTGCAACAAAGGAACCTGGGAACCCTGGACCGAATATCTCAGTATGAACAACATAAGAAAGATAGAAGAATAATAAAAAATAACAAAATATTTGTGTATATGTTTAGCAGCCAAGTAAAATTTTTAATAAATATGACTATTGCATTATTTATATAATCTTCTCTCTTTGGCTGTAGGGACTCCGAGGAGAAATTGTCTCATCGTCCTGGCTCTAGCGCCATTCCCAATAATAAACCCCGCCCTCGCCGTCCCCTGGAGCAGAGCACATCCTCCCTGACCCGCCCCCCTCAGTCGGCACGGCGACGGAACCCACCTCCTCGCACCTTGATGCCATTGACATCCAGCGTAGCGCAGCCCATCACAACCGGGTCTATGGAAGAGGTGGTTAGAGGAACAAGATTGTAAGGGTCCTGTTTATTTCTGCTCCTTCTATCTGACTGTTTTATTTATTTGCTCCCTGATATTTTGCAATATGTGTTTCAGAACGACTGCCAGCGACCGTTTGACTTCACCTCCGATGCCTCTCAGCAGAAATACACTTCTTCCTCCTATTGGCACAGGAGACCCAGAGCACTCACACTCCGGACAACACTCCAGGCTCATGCAGGTGCATTGAACATAACAAATGCAGTTGTACGCTAGTTAATAACAGATTTTTGAGCTCATATGCACACTTACATTAAAAGGATGTGACACAAGTTGTGTGTACAAGTTTGGATATACACCACAAATGTGATGTAACGTTTATAGTGATATGTACAGGTGAATCTCACTAGGGGTTGATTGATGTTTTCTTTTTTTATTTTACAGAAAATTGGCGAAACTAAATAAACATTTGTTAGGCATGCTTTTTAGAAATATAACCTTTTTAAGTACTTGAAAAATATTTACAAGATCTACAAAGATTTAGTGGCCGAAAATTGGCAACTGCAATATATCGCTCTATCACTAATTCTCACTCATACATCAGCCAAGTCACTTAGTGTTCGACCGAAAAGATTTATTGGCCAATGCTGGTAATTAAAAAGTCAAAATACCGGCCGATATATCGGCAGCTGCAATAAAGCGATTATCAATAATTCTCACTCATACATCAGTGAAGTCACTTAGAGGTCGACTGAAAAGATTTATCAGCCAATGATGGTATCGGCAATATATCAGTCTATCACTAATTCTCACTCATACATCAGCCAAGTCACTTAGTGTTCAATTGAAAATATTTATTGGCCAATGCTGGTAATTAAAAAAAAATCAAAATACCGGCCGATATATCGTCAGCTGCAATAAACCGATTATCACTTATTCTCACTTATACATCAGCGAAGTCACTTAGAGGTCGACTGATAAGATATATCAGCCAATGCTGGTTTAAAAATCTGCCGATATATCGGCAACTGCAATATATCGCCCTAATGCTAATTCTTACTCATACATCAGCCAAGTCACTTAGTGTTCGATTGAAAATATATATTTGCCAATGGCGGTAATAAAAAGTCAAAATATCGGCCTATATATCGGCAACAGAAATATATCGGTTATCACTAATGCTCACTCATACATCAGTGAAGTCACTTAGAGGTCGATTGAAAAGATATATTGGCCAATGGCAGTAATTAAAAAGTCAAAATATCAGCAGATATATCGGCAACTGCAATATATTGGTCTATTGCTATTTCTCACTCATACATTAGCCAAGTCACTTAGTGGTTGACTGAAAAGATTTCAGTGGTGGTAAGGAAAAAACAACAAATATCAGCCGATATATCGACAACTGTAATATATTTGTATATGACTAATTCTCACTAATAAATCAGCCACATTTTTTAAATAATCTAACAGTGTCTGCATCTGTAAAGATTAAAGTTAGAGTCTAGTCAATTTCATTAACTTGTCAATGTGTGAAAACCATTGTGTTATCATTATGGGCTGTGTGTCCATGTGTGTACAGAAACACAGAGGCTCGTCCAGTCGCGCTCATAGCGCAGTGACTGATGAAGGTGCTAGTCTGCAACCCCGAGACAAACTGCACCTGCTTGATGTGTTTTCCAGACCCAACACTACACACACTTTCAGGGTGAATCTCTCCCGCATGTGCATACACAAGCCCGAGCCAGCACGTCACGTCATTTCAACCTTTACCAGATACTCATACTGTGCTTGTGTTTATACGTGTATTGTTGATGGTTGTTTTTTTTAGTCGGATACCCCTTATCGTCGTTCATTCACTGGAATAGACAGCATTGGGCAGGGGCGACCTGGCAGAGCATCTGTTGGCATAGGTTGGTTCATACACGCATACTGTAAGACTTTAGAAAATGTACAATGTTTTGTTGTAATTAGTGGTGGGCAAACGATTAATCACGATTAATCGCTTATAAAAAATGTGTTTGCATAATGTATGTTTGCAACATACATGTAAATGTTTCTTAAATACATACATGATTACCCTCTAATTTCGCTGTACTTGTATAGTGACAATAGTGTGTATTTATATATACACACATATATAACACACAGTACTCACACATATTCTGCAAACACTCACCTTTATTAGTATGCGATTAATCGCGATTAATCACTTGTCCACCACTAGTTGTAATATTAACATCGCTTTGTGCACATTTGTCAGATTCTCTAGGAATTGGTGTGACTGGTATCAGTTTAGGCATCAGCAGTTCCTCCTTCATAGACTCATTTTCCCATCATCCCCTAGGCCAATTCCCCATAGAGCATGAAGAGGAGCCAGAGGCAAAGGCCCCTCCTTCAGGTCAGTGGGAATCTCTGTTGACTTTGTTTACATGATTGTCATACATCTCGCAAGTTTTTTTTTAGCAAAAACTCTTGAGATTCAAGATTATTTTAAGTGGGTTATTCATAGTCAGTGTTGGGGAAAGTTACTTTTAAAAGTAATGCATTACAATATTAAGTTACTCCCCAAAAAAGTAACTAATTGTGTTACTTTGTTACTTTTCATGGAAAGTAATACTTATGTTACTTTTAAGTTACTTTTGCGTTACTTTTTCTTACTTGGCTGAGGCTTGATCTCTTTCAGGCCTTGCAGGTGTATTTTATGATCGCAAAAATGTCAAGCTCTGGCCTGCCATCTCTGTTTATGACTTAAACTGTTCCCGCTCAGGCACACAGAGTGCGTAATTCTATGTTAATATGTTCAGTTTAATTCAGTAAATGATTTTATTTTTAAATTGAATTAATTAAACTGAAAAGTAACGCACATTACTTTTTTTAAAAAGTAACTCAAATATTAATGTGTACATTCATAAAGTAATGCGTTACTTTACTCGTTACTTCAGAAAAGTAATATTATAACGTAATACGTAATGTTACCCCAACACTGTTTATAGTTGGACTATATCGAGTCTATGGTTTACCTAGATGGTGAAATGATGGCTGTTGCTTACTGGGTTCGCATTTAAGAAGTAATTTATGCTATGCATTCATTAGATAGCGACATGATTGGACAATTATACGTTGTATTAGTGATAATTATAAGCTAATTATTTTAAGTTTTGATAGTTGTTAATGTACTCACAAAAGCATGTAGTTAAAGAGTCGCACTCTCTTTTTCTCTCTCTTTTCTTAACTCTTACTGGTTCCAGTGTCTGTTCCAGCACGCTCCCATAACAGAGGCGGTACGACGGCACGTAGTAGCAGAACAGGGCTTTAACATGCACGCACACACGCACACACACGCAATCCCTTTTTGAACCAAACCCACCTAAGCACTGATGCAACTTTTCTTCAGTACTGACAAACTCTTTATATACCTGCTGGACTTTGTATAACATGCCATTTGGGCCTGTACTTTATTTATGATGACTATTATTATAAAAAATGGATTGTTTCATGTATATTCATGTTATGGATTTAAATTTTCTAATACCTTATTTTTGTATATGGGATGATTCAGCTTCATACGGCTGCCAAACATAGGAAACGGTCTAGCCCTTACATCTGTCGATGTATTGTAAATGCTGTACTGTATTCATTAATGACGGTCTACATGAATTTCCTATGCAGGCTCAGCTCTTAGAAGAAAAGTTTTACGGTACTTCATAGTCTGATAGTTGCCGTCATCAAAAATGAATCGTCCTGATTATTTAAAGTTTTGCACATGAAAACATCTTCACATTTTTCACTGTTTTAACCTTGTGTACTGTAGGACAATGCAGCTTAACATACTGAATGTTCACTGGGTTATTGTCAATGTGGCATCATAATTGTATCCAGGGTTTTATTCCCACACCCCATCAGTCTACAGGAACAACATGACCCTGTTTCTCAGGGGCAAACAATACATTTTACAATTGTGGTACAGAATTACAGGCTACAGAATGACAGCTGAAAGAGGATTTAAAGTTTCAAGTTTCTTATTATTTTAAAATAAGGCTTTGTAATTAAACCTTAGTCCCATAAGCCATACGGAGCATGCAGTGTTTGGCCTGTCAAGAGACAGAAAGTTGATGGATGTATTATATACATAATAAATGCGCACAGAGTTTAAATGTCGTTCTATTAAATAAGGACGGTCTAATTATTTTGACTTTCACTAAAATGGCCACATTGTTTCACATACAACTTTTTGGTATCTATTAAATGTGGCTCTTAGAGGTTTGTAATGTTTATGTGGCCGCTTCATTGATCCTCAGCTCTAACTGAACATTTATATTTATCAGATTTGAATAATGTGGTGGATTGTTTTTTTTAATTCACTTTATATCCGTCTTGAGAATTACAAAGCTTGTATTATGAATGTAATGATGAATTTCTTTACAGCCATAATGAAGTGATGTCACAGGAAGCTACCTGCCATCGCTTCATACCCCACCCTGATGCCTATGAGACAGATCCACCAATTCTTCATTCAGCTTAGCAAGGACAATCTAAAATTGCAGAAGTTGTAGCCATATTTGAATCCCAGTAGATGTTGTGATGTCTGTTTGGAGGACCAATTAAAGTGGACAGATTTCAATGACCAGGTCATGTGGATCAACTGAGATGACTATGCTCTTAAACACAAATGCATATAAATTGTTGTGAGTGTTTGGTTTTATATGTGGATATAACAAATTGTTTGGGTTGAGATGACAGAGTTGGATAGGAGTGTACGCATGTGTGCGTGGATGTATGTGGTGGAGGTGAAACGCCTCTGTTTTTCTAGGTATAGCACAGCTGTATCTATGACAATTCCCTTTGAATGTTTACCCCTGTAAGAATGGCAAATAAAAAGTAATTATTTTAGCGTGCTTCTCTTTTGTCTTAATATGCATTGAAATAGGAATTTTGGGAGGGAGTTCCCTCCCCTTTAAAAGGGCTTTTCGTTTACCTCACACTGCAGCCTGGAAAATGCATCAGAAGCTGAAGCGCAGAATGACGTCATAAAATAATTTAAATGGTCTTAATGTGAATATTGTCAATATTTAAATTTATAGACATTGTTGAAGGTCAAATTCTTTCTGATCCCATTTTCCAAACTTTAGTTAGTGCGTAATGTTGCTGTTAGATCATAAATAATACCTTCAAAATGATAAAGCTCAAAGTTCACTGCCAGGCGATATATTTTCTTTAATAGATTTCGCCTTTTAAAGCCTACAGCGAACGGTCGATTTGGACTACAGTCCTCTACTTCCTGGCTGAATGACGTCAATATAACAGTTGGCTAAACCACGCCCACATGAATACGTCAGTCGCCAGCTTTGGCTCAAACGGCTCTGCTAAGCTAAGCTGCTGTCGAATCAAAACACACTAAACAAACTACACAATCAGAACTTGTTACGTATTTCTGAAGAAGGGATTTAGTAAAACAAGGAAGACATCAGCATGTTTTTAGGACAGTGAAAACGTACTACACAGCAGTATAGAGGTAAGTAAATTGTGTGGAAAAATACCGCGTTTTTTACACGTGAAACATGAAGACATGTTATATTGCGCACTGTAAACGAAACCAAAGCTTTTAAAACACAGAAAGAAAGGGACCTTTAAGACGAATTAACTTAAGGCCAAAAACGTCAGTTTTAGTTTCATTGGGACTTTAAATATTAGAGTTATTAAAAATGGATGCATAATAAAGTTAAAATTGTTAATTATTCTCTCCAAATCAATATATTTGTTAATATTTACCCCCAAACAACGTTAACATCTGACCGCAATGGATTTATTGTGAAGGATGTTTGTATCACCCTTGGCCTGCAGGGGGAGCCACTTGAGCAATGTTGATGCCAGTAATAAAGACAATAAAACTCCCTCTGCAAATATCTTTGCTTATAAATATATACAAAAATCTGTTATTTACTTCCAAATTTTACTTTAGTTAAGCCTTTCAATTGATACAATGTAAAAATAGTTCAATCAAGAATCATAAACAGTGTAAAACTGAATAAAATTAATGGAAATGCTTAAAGGAAAAGTTTGAAATATAAACAGATAGTGCCTCAGACTTTTTGATAACTTATCCCATATTTGAAAACTACAATAACTATATTTAAATATATTTAAAAATATATTTTTTGCCATATGGGTAAGGTTATATTATTACATTTTACACCTTTTGATTGCATTTCTAGTGTTTTTGAAATATATTTTAAAAATAAATAAATTTTAAAGCATTAAAAAATATAGTTAGCCCTCCATATATTTCAATCCAAGGAAATACGTCGCAATGGAAAATAAACTTTGTTTATGTTTTAAAAATGTCAAAATTAAATATATTTTCAACTTCAAAAATATACTTTATAAATTAACCTTTATTTGGCATATATTTAAAATATATTTAAGCAAAAAATAAATTTTTGCAAGATGTTAAATTAGAAATATAGTTGCTTGCCCTTAAAGGTTCTCTAAGCGAATCTGCGAGACGTTAGTTATTGTTGACGTTTGAAACTGTTTTCAAACAGACGGAGCGTAGCTAACTCCTCCCCCTCCCTTCGATGCTTTCATGAACGCGCCCAACCCCCACCCCCAAATCCTTTTTGTCGTTTATTGGCTGGAATACTTTGTTTTGTTTTGTGATGCTAGGTTTGGCCACTTGTTGATATTGCCGTTTGTGAAGCCTGGGCTGTCTACAGAGATCGCGTTTTTTTACAGTTTGATCAGCGGACAGGCAGCAAGCAGATAGTGAGGAGATGTTTCCGGTATGTAACAAAAAATGTTTTATGGTCTAAAACGCTTCAATTCGCTTAGAGCGCCTTTAAAATACATTTTGAAATATATGTTGATATATGGAGATTAAAACTAAATATATTTCCAAATTCCAAAATTTCTACAAATTTTCTACAAAATGTATTTAGCAAATATTTAAAATATATTTTTGGCCTGAGAAATGTATTTTTTTGTGTAAATGGGTATTTATAAAAATTTTTTGCACCAGCCACTTTCTTGGCAACCATTTTATTTATTTGAACTCGACCAGGCTCGACCAATCACACTCCCTGCGCACAAAATCATAGAATTGTGGAACAAGCCAATGAAGGTATCTCAGGAGACAGGAAGTAAACAAACATTCGGACATGCCTTGATGCCTTGATGCCTTCGAATGCTGCGTCCGAACGCAGCTCTAGTGACAAGACTCGCGAAAGGCAACATTTAGTTTCTGGGTAAACTATTCCTTTAAAAGATGGTTAATAACTTGATGCTTGACACATCTACAAATCATTTATTGTCTGGTTTGTAACAGTGTTTTTATTAGGGTGCAGAAGCAGCACAACGATCACATCAAATACAATGAAGTGAATGGTAACTTGTATTTGCCTGCTGCATGCTTTAGCAGAGCATAATTAACATTTCACGCATCTCTCTCTCTCTCTCTCTCTCTCTCTCTCTCTCTCTCTCTCTCAGATTGAGTGATCTGATACACAGCTCTGTTTAGTGCTGTCCCTCAAAGCCCTCCGGCTGTTTCTTTTGCATATTTTGGCATCATCTTCTTTTGTGTAAGAGATGAGAGAGTTTCTCTGTTTTTCGGACACTCAATACTGTATAATTATCAACAGAGACAGCTCACAACAACAACAACACAAACATTAGTACATCGATATCGTACAGTAAATTAGTTTTTGCTGGTGTGAACTTGGTCTCACCTCTCTCTGTATCTTTGTGTGTATTTGTGCGTGTGTTAGCATAGGTCTCCGGCATCTGAATAAGTGTGTAGTCTTGCTTGAGTGTGTTACATATGACCTCCATCACACCAGATCCTTCTGGTCTGTGGCCACCGACAGTTCCTCCTCTGGGCTTATATGGTTTCATCGCGGCTTAATGTCTTTTCATTAAGTCCTCAACGCGGTAGTGAAATTTCGGCGATGTCCACCAGTCCACTCAACATTCACTTTTGGTTCTCAAAGTCTTGCTGTGGTACTTAATCGGCAGTCCCCAGCGTCTCATAAGATAAACATCAAACACATACAGCACTCCTGGATCAAGTTCACTGATCACAGCTGTCGTGACCGCCCGACGCGGATCAAGCTCCTGGAAATACTTACAAAGGACTCTCTCGCTGGCCGGTCGGGACTCCGGGTCAAGGCATCGATCTGTGGAGCTGTGTTTGCCTGAGCCGTGTGGAATTTGCCTTCGGTAAACACAATAGAGACTTCGCTCTTCTGTTCCCATCCAGGCTATAGTAACAGAGTTGCAGGTCCGCAATCTGTTGAAAGACTTGATCTGGAGCATAGCGGGAAACACCGGCACCGCTCGGCGATGGTAAGCGGATGATGCTTGCATTCTGAGACAGGATCGTGACTTGTCTGAATGCGAAGCCTGAAGTTGAATGAGGTAGGATGGGCCGCCATGCAACCATATTTGGGCCAACTCGTGTCCCACCTCCTGAGTGGTCAACTCCTGACCTTTAGTGGAAACGGTGACCTTGACTTTACCGGTGCCATTGCAGGTGTGCATGGTAAGGAGGCCGTTCTGTTGCCACCCACGAGGCTTAAATCGGAACGATCGCTCCCCGTTTTGACTGCTTGCGTCCCCATTCAGGTTGACCCATTTGACTTGGCCTTCTCGTAAGGGCATGACGGCCGGACGAGCCTCTTCGTGCGTGCGGGCGAAGGTACCCGTGTATGGGACGCTCGTGCCATTAACCTTGTCCACTACGAAAACGTCGAAGTAGTACTGTGTATCCGGAAGCAGGTCTGAAACGGTGCACACGCTTTCCGTGTCCTTGCACACACATCCGGGGTCTTCAAAGTTGTCCCACAAAGCACTAGAAGATTCATTGTCCTCAGAGGTATCTGGTTGATTCCACCACCAGTCTTTTTTAAGCTCTTTGCCAGGTCTCATCTGCTCATTCTCATCCTTTTTAGACCCCTCGCGAACTGCGCAAAGACTGCGATGGTTATGTTTGGGGTTAACTAGGACACAGTATTCATAGTATGGACGGTTACCATGGTGACCTTCCTCAACAACGACAGAAGAGCTCGGAGCCCAGCTCAAAGTGACGCTGGTCATGCCGACCCCCAGCGTGTGCACTCTTGGGTCGGGCGGCAGTTCAGGAAAGACCCCGGAGGGTCCGGGACCTTCGTGCAGGTAGGCGGACACCTGGGTGTCACGCTCGTTCGATTTCAGGCGAAGGATGTAGATGGATGCCGGAGCGTAGGCAGGACCAGTGTAGGTGTCTACAGCGTTCCCGGTGTAGGTGTAAATCTTAACCTCCCTTCCAGAACCTTTCCACCAAACCTCGGGCATGCTCTTCTTTGAGGTCCCTGCAAAAAAGAAGCATTGCAGAAGACGGATGCTTGTTAGTTCAAAAAGCTCGAATCAAAAGAAAGCCCAAAACACATCTGACCCTGTTTCTCATGCAAACCATCGCTGCTTTTTAGAGGAGACGTTGGGTAATTCAAAGTGAATAATTTAAAGGTGTAGATGGGGACCCCTGACTTCACAGTCTAAATGATTTAAATGTCACTTTATGACTTTATAATGCGGCTTTGCCCGGCAGACTATATATTCATTTCGGTGCATGCTCATGATTACCAAAGCAGAAAACGCAGTCACCATAAACCACATCAAAGGCAGGAGAGAATCAAGTTGTGCTTATACGGACAGCACAAAGAAAGTCTTGTAGACATTAAAGTGGTAATGGTTTTTAAAATTTGATGGATACAAATGTACAATATATGTCATTTATTCATTTACTTATGCAACACAGTACTTTAAATCTATATTTTAACAAAATTTACACTTATTCTGTGCATGCAAATCTTTCTTTTATGCTCGTAACTTAATCTACACTTGCAAATCGCTCTACACAGACAAATCTTTTAGGTACACATTTTCATTGAAAGATACAATACTGTGTAAAAGTCTTAGGCCAGCATGCCACCATTAGATAAGTTGTTTTTGCATTTGTCTTTTTATTCGAATACAACCAGAAAATACAGGACATTAAGTGTAATGTTAAGGGTTTGGTGTGAGCAAACACCAATAGCTGGAACCTGCAGGATCTCTTAAATGAAACGAAATCCTAATTTCTAATTCTAATCAACTGACCTCAGGTCTCCTCAAAAGAGTTTAAGATGTGGTTAGTGCCAAGAAAGGTCTAACACTAAATACAGATTTTTTTCCCCAGAAGAAACAAATGTAAAAAAGCAAAATGTATTCATGTATCCAGCATTTTGTAAGAATAATAGATTAAAGTCTGCGTAAAGTCTGATATTTAATATGTTCTCAGTTTGTGACACCACAGAAATTTTTTTTTTAACCACCAATGACAGAGGGCCCACGCTGCGACGCTCGTCACAACATGTATTTAGCCCGTCATGTGTGTGGCTCGTAACATCAAAATATGTGTTCAAAGCGTCATGTGCATCACGTGTGATGTCAAAATGAGTGTTTGCTGCAGATACTTCGAAGGGTTTTATTATAAAAGATGATAACTCACGTTTGCTAGATACTCGCATGTGTAATCAGAGTTTAGTGTTAAGTTAGTGTCTTGCGAGTATTTTGTGAACGTGAGCGTCTCTTTTATCATAAACCCATATAAACACGTATTTTGACATGACGCAGGATGAACATGGTTCACATGACACAACAAACACATATTTTGACATGACGAGCAACACACATGACACTCCGAAAACATATTTTGAATTTGCGCCCCTCTGAAGAGAAGTCACTGGCCGCCACTGTTAACCACCCAGCCAACTTTGCATGATTAAAAAAAGATTAAATAAAATAAATTAAATGAATAAAGTAAGGCAGGATTCTGCACTCGCAAACACTGGGGGCGTATCCGCTGTCGGCGCTGAAACCACGCCCACTCACAGGAAAGTTGCCTACAACTGCTATATACCGCTACGAGCTAAATGGATGTTTGTGATTGTGTTAGGGGCGGGGCTATGCCTGGTGGCTCCATTGCGTCATCGAGGCCACCATTTTAGCCCCAGCCAAATAAATACACTGCAAAAAAAAAATTTGAAGAAAAAAATTCTTAGTATTTTTGTCTTGTCTTCAGTACAAATATCTAAAAATTCTTAAATTGAGATGCTTTTGTTTGATGAGCAAATCGACAAAAGAAATTACGTCTAGTTTTTAGACCAAAAATATCAAATTTAAGTGATTTTAAAATAAAACTGCCAATGGGGTAAGCAAAAAAATCTTGAACATTTTTCTTAAACACTAAATTTAAGAAAAAAAAATAAATTTGCTTACCTCATTGGCAGATTTTTTGGCTTGTTTTATGCACAAAATCAATTAAATTTGATATTTTTGGTCTAAAAACTAAACTTATTTTCTTGGGTCGTTTTGCTCATCATGAAAATGCATCTTAATTTTTAGATATTTTTACAGAAAACAAGACAAAAATACTAAGACATTATTTTCTTGAGAATAATTTTTTGCAGTGAAGTGAAGACAGAAATGTGAAAAAACTGTTTAACGGTGTAACTTCCTCAATTCACTACTACATAGTTCATAGTCTTTGTAACATGTTTACACAGACTTTAATAATAAAACATTTATTTATTATACTGCAGTATATGAATTTATAACGTCAATCATTCTTTCTAATTAGAAGCAGATGATGTTTATCCCTCCATATGTTGTGTCTTTGTTTCTGTTTATTCTCTCTATCTGAGAAACACAGCCTGGAGATTTAGAGATGGATAAGAGAAGAATCTTCTGGCCGTTGAGATCCCAAAGCAACACAACAGCAGTTTTACACCTGCTAATTAAATCAGTGAGCCTTAAGCGACTGCTTCACATCTCCATTAATGTCTCTGGTGGGATATGTTACCGATCTGCCCTTCAAATATAAAACCTGATAGCCCTGGTTAAGACCATGCCAGTCTTACTCAAACATACCACACACACATGCTTTCCACATGTGCTCATCTACATGTTTACATGAACACAACACATGGCTTCGACAAACTCAAACTCACAGTGGGATTTCTTAGGTGGTTTATCCTTCAGCGTACGGACAGCCAAACTCCATTCAATGGGTACTGCACAGGGGCTCACAGTAACAGACATCAAATCAGCTTTCTTCTTTAGTGTAAAATACAGCCTGAAACACAATCAAACGAGAATAAGTTTGGATTTATTAACTCTTTCCCCACCATTGACAAGTTATCTCGTCAATTAAGAGAAACTATTTGCATAAAAAGTGTGTTTCTGATTAATTTTTATGTTTATCTGTAATACAACAATTATCCACTAGATCTACTTACCCGACTTATAAAAAAACTGAAGCAAAAAAGTTATTTACTTATTTTAAACTCTGTGTATGTTTTGATAATCGTTCTGAATCTGATCTCTTCACAAAAATTATTTCAGCTTTTTGCTAAAAACATATTTTTTAAAGAAAAGTACCCATATTTAAGAGTTTATATGTTTTTTGATGTATTGTTTTACAACAGTAACCATAGTTTAACTATGGTTTTTGAAAACCACGGTTGTTAAAACCATGGTTATTTTGTGGTAACCATGGTTTTACTATAATAAACATGTTTTTTGTTTGTTTTAACTGTAGTAAAACCATGGTTAATTTTTCTAAGGGTGACAAATAAACCAATTTCTTTAAAGTTGGCCTACTGTCAAAAGTTTGCAATTTTAAATCATTTTAACCTTTATTAATAAAATGGCTGCTCAGTTTCGTAAAAAAATAAAAATGTTATTAACATTTATTCATTTAGGACAGTGTTTTCCAAAATGGGTTTTGCACGACCCTGATGGTTCGCAGGAAGGGAATTGGAGGTTCGTGAGTTGATGAAAAAAATTATTACAATAAAAAGGTGAATAAATATTTTTAAAATAAAAAATCTAAATTAAACACTTACTTACACAAAATATGCACAGCTAAAAAAAAATTTCAAGAAAAAAAATTGTTTTCAGTAAAAATATCTGAAAATTCTTAGATTAAGATGCTTTTGCTTGATGAGCAAAACGACCCAAGAAAATAAGTCTAGTTTTTAGACCAAAAATATCAAATTTAAGTGATATAATGCACAAGATATTTTTTACTAAAAACAAGACAAAAATACTTAGAATTTATTTCCTTGAAAATATTTTTTTTGCAGTGTGTGTTTTATTTATTTAATCTGATTATCATGTGACCATTAAACAACACCGCATATAAGAAAATTGCGAACTCATGCATATAGCTTACCGATATGTTTTATGTACTAATAAAAGAATATTGGTGTTGAAGGTCCAATAACAGGTAATAACAACAAAAACTATGTAAAATAAACGGATTTAAATTAATGAAATGTTTTTGTAGTGAAACATGCACATGTGCTATTAAATTATTAAAATACTTAAAGTACTTCAAGTAGGCCTAAATAATTTAGGTTAAGAGGTTCGTCTGAGAAAAAAGTTTGAAAACCCCTCGTATAAGTCAATACACAGAGAGTTTTTAATAAATGCATTATATTATCTTTCTTGCAAAACATCTGTAAAAATACATTGGTATTTTTGACCAGCATCCAATGGAGAAAGATGCCTTCTGCTGTAGTTTTATATACCAATGGATAAATGGGTCATGCAAACCAGCCAAACTTTGACTTTCAGGATATTTGCAAAGAGTTTATACTAAATCATTTTTGTAAAGTTCTGTTACTCATTTAGCATACAAAGAGGGTTCAATATGTCTTTGAGCTTTATAATATCTATTGCTTGTCTGCTGTTCTTCAAGGCGAGGTAAAACAAAAGCAATGACTCTAGAATGACAGATCTCTGATAAGCTTCCATCGATCCATCACTGCTGGTTAGATATGCATCTTCACAAACCCAAATGTTTACAGAACGCAGCTGAAGCCAGGTGCACCATCATGCGCATTCATTCCCTCCATGAATAACATCACACTGGGAGGAATCTGGTGAACCTCCCTCTGTGCATTCTGGTAACACCAGGCATTTGGCAGCCGCCACTTCCTCTGACCTTGAATCCCTCCTTCAGTCAATGGTCTTTGACATCTGCTATGTATAATTCATTATGTTCATTCTATCATTCAGACATCAGATTTACGACTTATTTGTCATAATGTGATTTGGATGTCTTACACACATAGTTCAGGTAATCTGGTTTATCTTTGACCTTGACGAGAAAAATCAAGGGCATCTGATGGATTACTGTCGGTGTCGAGCGTACTTTATCTCCGTCTCATCAGGTGCATTCACCCATTGCCCTTTTAGTGAGATTTTACTGTGGAAGGTACAATTACGATCTTTTAATTCATTCATTAATTTGATTTATAATCTGAAACTCCTACCCTGTGGCTGTGAATTTAAAATGCACCCTTTTCATCTCTCTCTCTCTCTCTTTCACTGAATCCTGACACCACCTCTGTTACGGACGAGAGAGCATTTCTGACTGTGTGATTCTCACTGCTAATGTCGCTAATGGATGAAGAACTTCGCTGCTTGAATTCAGTGGGTTTGATAAAGAGGAAACCGGGGGAATGTGTGGTGTGATTCGAAGACCATTAACAAGAAGCAAATGACTGTGTTACTGATTACATCCCGTAAACTGTTTGTGTAGAAGCAAATTGTCTAAGTAGATCGTTTTTATCAAATAATACGTGCGCTTTATGGGCCATATGGACTTTCACATGGACTGGGTTACATCCATTCTTGTGGAACAACGCCCTCGAGGACTGATATTAGTTTACTGTGATTTTCGGATGAGTCTGTTTCCCGCTAAGCGATACTGCAGTAGTGGTACAATATCTCTGGAGATCAGTAATGTGGATTTAAACTTAAACTCTTGCACTCTTTTATTGCTTCGGTAGTCAGGTAATCTGTTTTGTTTGTGTCGTTCTTTCTGATTGGTCAGCGTGTGTGTGGTCAGATATTCACTTCGAGAAGATTTTTTATTTGACTTTATCAGGTGTGTCTGTGTGTCTTACTTGCGAGTGCGTCCTTTAGGTAGATGTACCGCTGTGATCTTGTTCTCACCCAGCCATGTTGTGGGGTGTAACGTTACTTCATTTTCTGGTGCCAGGGCGAAGATGGTGGCTGGGCCAGAGAAGAAGGCCATAGCCAGGTAAAGACAGCAGGAAAGAGTCATCTTCATTCACCACAAATGGCCACTAAAACAACTGGAAAAACAGAAAATTACAATTTAAAAGAAGATGAAATTGCTTTAGTTTCTCAGTCTCTTGACGGTGTTGAATATTTCTGACATGTTCAAATAGAAATGTAATACAATCATGCTTTAATTCATTTTTAAAGTCACAATGAAATTGAAATTAAAAACTTTCATTTTTTTGTTGAATATTGTTTTATTTTTTTTAAATGGATGGATCTGTGAGCTTCATTATTATTATGATTATGTGCTATCATAATCTTTATTTAAAACAATTTCTCTTTAAATGGGGCGTGCACACCAAAGCTTTTACAGCGGTGGTGGGCGCATGTTTTCAATTTGAAAGTGCAGCGTTTTTTTAAAAAAGCCACCAGCTGGCGGGTTTTTTCCTGCACTGAATATTGAAAAATATTTAACTTTGAGTGAAAAGCTCAGCTCGTCAATGTCAATTCTCACACGGCTGTCCAATCACAGTGGAGAAGGGGCAGGACAAATATCACAACAACCAAAGCTTTTACGGTGGCGGCCTGCCCATGTTTTCAAATGTTTCCAATGGAAGCGCAGCGTTTTTCAAAAAAGCCACCAGCTGGTGTTTTTTTCCGCACTTAATATTGAAAAATATTCAACTTTGGGTGAAAAGCTCAGCTCGTCAAAGTCAATTCTCACACGGCCGTCCAATCACAGTGGAGAAGGGCTGGGACAAATATCACAACAACCAAAGCTTTTATTGCGGCGGCCAGCGCATGTTGTCAATTGTTTCCAATGAAAGTGCAGCGTTTTTCAAAAAAAACACCAGCTGGCGTTTTTTTTCCCGCACTGAATATTGAAAAAATATTCAGCTTTGGGTGAAAAGCTCCGCTCCTCAATGTCAATTCTCACACAGCCGTCCAATCACAGTGGAGAAGGGCTGGGACAAATATCACAACAACCAAAGCTTTTATGGCGGCGGCCGGCACATTTTTTCAATTGTTTCCAATGAAAGTGCAGCGTTTTTTTTTTTAAAAACACCAGCTGGTGGGTTTTTTCCACACTGAAAATTGAAAAATATTTAACTTTGAGTGAAAAGCTCAGCTCATCAATGTCAATTCTCACATGGCTGTCCAATCACAGTGTAGAAGGGGCGGGACAAATATCACAACAACCAAAGCTTTTATGGTGGCGGCCGGCACGTTTTCAGTTGTTTCTGATGGAAGCACAGCATTTTTCAAAAAAGCCACCAGCTGGCGTTTTTTTCCGCACTAAGGGGGTGTGCATACCAAAGAGTTGAAAGAGATTCAATTTTTGGTGAAAAGCTTCGCTTGTCAATGTCAGTTCTCACACGCCCGTCCAATCACAGTGAAGGAGGGCGGGACAAGTATCACAACAACCAACTGGCTCACAGCTCAAGTATCACAGCTACCAAAGCGCTCGGCTGAAGAAAAGCTGGCGCACAGCTGAAAAAACAGCTGGGTTTCGGCGTCCTCCAGGCATTTTCAGTTTTGGTGTGTATGCCCCCTGAATATTGAAAAATATTCAACTTTGGGTGAAAAACTGGTGCATCGTACAATGACTGATAAACAAAGCAGAATTATCACAGCAGCCAAAGCCCTCAGCTGAAATAAAGCCATTTGCAGGCGTTTTCAGCTGCGTAAAAAAGCTTTGGTGTGCACGCCCCCTTACTTACGGTCAGTTGGTATGGCAGGTGGGCGGGCTTGGGAAAATATTGTGGCGATTAGCAAGTAGCAACATGACCCAACTTCCAACGATCCAGTAAATTTTCAGAATTCAAGTCCAGCACTACAGTACCTTATTTCAGAAGCTGTTTCACTCGGATATACGTCACGACAGGGAACATAAGACGATCGCTACTTCCGCTTCATTGTGACTTTAAATTAATTTGTATGTAAACAATAGTTTTATAATAGTTTTAGAACAAACACGTTTGCCCTTACTATAAGGAAGAATAATAGAAAACAGGAAAATTATGAAATATTTAATAAATGATATTATATAGAAAACATGGTATTATTGTTTTTTTTATGTACTTCAAAACTGTAAAAATAATTGATTTACAAATAAAGAACAATACATACACATTACATACATGCACACATATCAGTAGCCAAGCCATTCAAGCATTTAATTTATCTAAAAAAGAATCGCTACAAGAAACATTACACTAAAGAGAAACATAGGTGCAACAGACTTCGACAGAAAACAGATCCATAAAAATCAAAGTTTAACGCTAAAACACTTCACATCGCTACTGCAGAGCTGTCACTTTCTGCCACCAGTTGGGCTCCACCCACAAAAAACGTTTGCAAACACGCAAAAGGTCTATGCAAAGTGATGTCAGTTTGCTTAGAAAATTGCAATTGGTTGTCCGATGAAACTTTTGAAGTTTTACATGGATTTTTTTCATTAACGGGTGGTTGTGTACACACGCATGCAACACACAATTATGTTCACGCAACATATAAAAGTGAATTTCTCATATTAGGTGACTTATAAATCTCCTAATTTAAAGGCCTGTCTTATGCCAAGTTCACACTACAGGATTTTAAGCCCGATTTGCAAATCATGGAGCTTGCAAATCAGCGGGAGCAGCGGGCGATCAACGAATTAAAGATACTTGCTGATGCCTCGCTGACGCCATAGATATATACACTAGATGTCGCCTTCGGGTTCTAAGCATGCGTCAAAACCGCCGCCATCTTGGAACAGGGGTCTTGTCATAGGAAGTAGCTAGGTAACGCTGCTATCTCCGCCTGTACTTCGAATTCATGGACGAGGCTGGACTTTTGTGCTGCGTATGGATGTTAGGGCTACTAGTACTATGCATTATAGTTAGAAAAAGTAGATTTTCAAAATATCAAAACTTAATTTTTTTTCTGGACTCAATGCTAAATACATGTCTGACTGTTAAAACTGCTGTAAACCTTTTTAGTGAAGACAAGGAGACTTGGATTTCCTCGAGCAGTAGTCTTTATTGCAGAAAGCGATCTTCAAATCAGAGCATAGAGATAGGGGCGCTGCAATAACCAAGTCTCCTGGTCTTCGCTAAAAAGGTTTACAACAAAACGAACCAAAAGAAAACCTAGAAAATCGCATTCATGGCGATTTATGGAGATTTATGGTGATTTTATTTCCGTCACACCATTGCCTACAATGACGCTGATGCGGGGTTCCCCTGTTTACAAATGGCGGCTCTATTTGACGCATTCGTTCCAATGAACTGCCGTAGCCAAGGCGACATCTAGTGTATATATCTATGCGCTGACGCAAGACAAATATCTAGCATGATGAATATCCTGTGATGTCACATGTCACAATAAGTTACAGCCAATGAGAGCAAGGCATGGGTTGAGGTACCCACGTATGCTGATTCATTCTTTTACCCCTTAGGGTTTTTTCTTGTTTCGCGTCATTTCCTGTTTCACTTCTCTCATGTTTTTTTGTGACAAAAGTTTTTGTGTGACCTCCTGTTGTGTATCATACGTAGTGTGAACACCTCTACGACTTGAAGACTTCAGACTTTATGATGTCCTTGAAGTAATCGGCAGAGATAAAATTGCAAACTTTAAATTAAGATTAAAATCTAAACCTGTCAAAATGAAGCTTTTCATGAAGGATTTCAGCTCATCGTGATTTACTGTTAAATCCTAACAAGATCTGCATTCGAGGCGGTAGATGCTTGTTTGTCTCCCAAGGTGCTGACAATCTAGTTTGTGTGTTTTCAGCGCAGAGGTTATTCATTACGGCTGACAAGCGTTGAACAGAGCTATCAGTCAATCAGTTGATTCACTCACACTCCATCTGTTGTGAGGGCAAGATGAGAGAGATAGAGTCTGTTGAAGAGAGAAAGAGCGAGAGAAAGTTAGCCCCGTCCCAGCTGATGATTCATTGATAGCGAGAAACATATTTCTTTTATTCAGAGAGAATTATTTATACGAGCAAAGAAAATTTGCTATCCGCTAACGCTCGGGAATCTTGCAGCGCTCTTCGCTTTGACACTCGGCAGCAACCACTTCGACTCGAGTGCTTTAGTAATGCACGCCGTTCGAATCTGCGTCTATATTTTTAACAGGAGGGTTCAAATTGGTGTGCTGTAAAAATAGAAAGCTCTCGCTTGTCGAACCCGACTCCTCTCATTATGTGTGTTTTTTTAAGTCTTCCCGAGAAAAGAACAAACCCAGGCAAAACAGCACCTGGAGGTAATCCAAAAACAAAGCGGAGCGGCGGTTGTGGGGGAGAGTCGAGGAAGTTTAGAAACTCTCAGATGTTCGTGTGCTGTTTATCTGCAGCTGATGTGAGTTCACATCCCTGGAGAGACGAAAGCTGCGATCAAAGCCGTCGTGCTGAAAAGTGTCCCCATAACAACACTCGCACTTGTCACTGGGGAAACATTGCCGTGAAGATCAGATGACAGGCGGTGATGGAGCGAACGCACATGCGACCCAACCTCTGATCTGAGTATGACTGTTAAACAGACCTTCATCAGAAACATACAGGAGATTTAAGATGAAGAAGCAGCGGGTGGAGAAGAGGATGCAAGGAAAGTGTGAAGAGAGAGAGAGAAAGGGATCGGGAAAATGTCCAGGAAGATGGAGAGAGGGATTAGGAAAGGTGAAAAAAAGACAGCGAAGGTGAGAAAGAAAAGATCAGAGGAAAAAACGGAGGGAGGAGCTGAACATGGACGTAGGAGGTGGAGAGAGGAGAAAAATGAATAAATTGACGCATGCATAAATGAAACATCCATACGTCTCTCTAAGAATAACTATGTTCAGTAGACTCATGCACATATATGTACACTCCTAAAAAAAGTACTCTTCACACCAAAGCCATAGAAGAACCGTTTTTGGTTCCTTAAAGAACCGTTCAGTCAAAGGTTTTTAGAAGAACCATTTGAGGAGTTCAAATGCAAAAGCCAGAAACGGTTTGTTGAAGAATCCACCAAACACCACTCAATTTTTCTGTAAAGTCCTCTAAGTCAGGGGTTCTCAAACTTTTTGCAACCTTACAGGGGGAAAATATTTCCAAGGAGCCCCTTAAAATTCTAACAGTTAAACAGAAAACACATTATTTTCAACATACCGAACATTATTGTTGCTCCTCTATTCACCGCATCGATTTGTACAAAGCTCATTGTACGCTTAAATTGTTGTGTGCTCTAATTGGCCAGCAATCCAGTGCTTTGTGATTGTCCGAATACTTCAAGCGTGTGACGGAAATGTTACACTCCTTACCACATTTGAAATATCTGTTCCCAAAGCAATACTGCATGGGGGGGCAACAATACTACAGCGCGAATAAAAGTTACGCCTTCTTTCTTTGCATATACATTTGGGTGGTGTTATGCAAATGTTCCCACACTCCCACATGGAAAAAACATATATAAACATATATGTTTCAATATAGGTTTTGATATAAGTTTTACATATATGTGACATATATAAAATTGGCCGTTTTCCTATATTATATGTACATATATGTACATATATGCACATATATGTTAACCTATATATTGGTAAAATTATTAAAATCTGTAGTTGCTAATAAATTAAACATAAATAAAGGTCCAACCAATGACAGTCTGCACCTGCAGGAGCAAGGTTCAAACCTCCAACCTTCCGATTACAAAAAAAATGCAATCCCACACACCACTGCTGGGATTCGAACACCCAACCTTCCGATCATTAGACAACTCGCTTTACCATCTGCGCTACTGTCACTGTTAAATATCACTAAACCATTTTGTTATACATGTGGTAGACAGATCTTGTAAATGTTTTAAATGTGCAGACATCATAATTTTATTTAATAATTCACATAATTTATGGCCTGTATATGCACATATATGCACCTCAATTTTGCATATATGCAGCATATATATTATCATATATGGGCATATATGCTGTATATGTGCAGCATATATGGGCATATATGCTGTATATGTGCAGCATATATGGGCATATATGCTGTATATGTGCAGCATATATGTGCATAGTAGCTGCATATAGGTTTCATATATGTGCATATAAGCTGCATATAGGTTTCATATATGCACATATATCCACATATAGGTTCTTTCCATGTGGGCTATGACGTGCAACTGTGGGGGCATGTTTGAGTCAGGCGTTTTAGGAAGGCGTGATCCAAGAATATCCCTTTGAGTCTGAGACTTTGATCTTTGCAACTTTTTCAGGCTCCCCTAGAGTTAAACATTTGATTCTTAATTAAAATATCAAGTTAAAATATCAAATTTCACATATCACAAAAACAACCGCGCATCGTTCGACAACTGATAAACAAAGCAGAAGTATCATAGCAATCAAAGCGCTCAGCTGAAAAAAGCTGGCAGTCGGCGTCCGCCTGGCATTTTCAGACGCGTTTAAAAGCTTTGGTGTGCACACCGTGTAAGCGCTCTATAGGGCTTTTCACACTTGAAATAGTTAACCTCGGGTTATTTCTAATAAATCCCGGGTAATCTGTTTCACATTGTTCATACTTAACCAGGGTAAAGAGATAACCTTGGGTATTCATAATTTGCCGTTTCACACTGTGTATTCCTAAACCCTGGGTTAACATTTTCAGTTATATATTTGCAGTGTCAACAGTCATGATTGGGTAAAAAGCGATGTCAAACTGACTGAATTAAAATAACGATTTAAATAACCGCTTTAAAGAACCGATTGTCTTGCGGTTCCGCGTCAGTGACAGAACAGGTCGCAACGTAAATCTCTTGGCTGTTTTAAGTCTCCTGGGATGTCTTTTTACCCTAATTCAGGTGATTTCTCTGCACAGATTGTGATATGTTTCTGATTGGCTGTCCGTTTTTAAGCATTGAGTCATTGTTTGGCACCGCAATGCGGGGTTAACACCGCAAAAGCAGGGCTGCAACCCAAATGTGGCAGTGACGTGGATCACAGCGCCCTCTAATGTGTGGTTCAGTTTCTTTATTTTTACATTCCGACTTTTTTAAAGGAACACGCCCAGATTTTGGGAATTTAGCTTATTCACCGTATCCCCCAAAGTTAGATAAGTCCATACATACCTTTCTCATCTCCGTGCGTGCTGTAACTCTGTCTGACGCAGCCCCCGCTAGCTTAGCTTAGCACAAAGACTGGAAGTGAATAGCTCCAGCTAGCATACTGCATCAATAAGTGACAAAATAACGCGAACATTTTTCTATTTATGTGTTGCAAATCACTCCCCCCAGGTAGCAGTGCTTCGCCTTTCGAGAATATAGTTCCCAGTATGTATACTGTAAAAAGATGTCTGTGTCTTATATGACCTTGTTATTTGTACACGGTGTGACTATACAAATCACATTTTGTCACTTGTTGGGAGCAGTATGCTAGCTGAAGCCATTCACTTCCAGTCTTTGACAGAGTTACAGAAGGCACGTAGATAAAGGTATGTATGGACTTATCTAACTCTGGAGGAAACGGTGAATAAGCTAAATTCCCAAAATCTGGGAGTGTTCCTTTAATCATTTGCATTGTTATTGTGATTTTGCAACTGTTTACTACGTCTTATCCAGAGAAGTGTATTTTTTTTTAAAGTGAAGGTTTTTGCCAAAAAGCTTGCATGCACTTAGAGGGTTTTGCAGGGAAATATGTTTGTTAAATACCAATGAAATGACTATAGTGACATTTGTGAAAATAAGACATTTCAATGACTGACTAATAATCATTTCATTGCCATTAAAGTGAAATGACTGAAACTAAAAATAAGAGCATGCTAATTTGCAAGAAAACATGTCAGATGCGCTCTTCATTTCTTAAAGATTAAAAAAAAAAAAAACGTTTATAACCTTTAATAGTTTTCCAGATGTTAAAGGTTCTTTATAGAACCATTCAGCCAAAATTGGTTCTTCTTTGCTAATGCATCATGAAGCACATTTATTGTTAAGAGTGTATTATGATCTATATCTCTCAATCTCTGTATTTACTGTGTCCAGTAAGCTCTTGTGACTATACACACGCTCTCTCTCTCTCGCTCGCTCGCTCAATCTGTTCGAGAGCTTGTTGATGGCGTTGGTGACTGTGGTTTCATGTGACACATGCTCTTTGCAGGGGTCCTGACTGCTCCCAAGGGAACCAGATATAAAGAGAGAAAAAAGAGAGAGATGGAAAAGAGGGAAGGAAAGATTGCAAACTTGAATAGTATAGAATGGAAACTGAGAACTCGTGCGAAGATCGGGGCCGTAGGGGGATAAATAGAAAAAGAGAGAGAGAGGAGAAAGGGGATTTAGTGAAAGATTGATGGGAAGTATGAAAGAGAGCAGAAATATATTGATATGCAGTCTTTATAAGAATTAATGGTTGATTTCAACAACACTCCTAAAGATAAAGGTGCTTCACGATGCCATACAGTAAATTAACCATTTAGGTAGATGAACCTTTAGCAATACGGTTATTTGTACTGAAAAAAGATTTTTAGATTGTAAAAATGTACGAAATAAATTATTCTTTGAGGAACCAAAAATGGTTCTTCTATAGCATCGATGTGCACCTTTTTTCAATCTATAATTCATTTTGTCTCCACAAAAACATCCAAAAGAAGAGATAGATAGATGGATAGATAGATTTGAGTTTAATCAGCACCATTAGGAGTTTCTCATCCCTGCTTAGGATTTCCTTGAAACAAAACCACCATCCCAAACCACAGACCATCTCACTGTTTACCCATGAGCTATTCAGTGGTCAAGAGAAAGAAAAACACATAAAGAGAGGATAAAAGCAGGCCTGTGTTACAAGGTGATGGAGAAAACGATACAGAGATTGAACGCAAAGGTCTCCTGCACAACCGTGTCCATCATCACCTCTCACCAGACTGATTGCTTTAGGATCTCCACTGACATTTAATCACGCACACACACACACAATAACACAATCACATGTTACTCACCTCAACCAGCGCTCAGGACTTCAGAAGACGAGAAGTGTACGTCTGATGTCTTGCGCTCCGGTGCTCGGAGTCATAAAACTCTTCTGTCCTGCCGGAGTCCTGAAGAACGAAATAAGAAGAGACCTCCCACTCTTCTCTCGTTTCCTCTTCTTTTCTCCGCTCTCTCCTCTCCCCCGACCCAGATCTGTGCAGTCCGATAGCTGAGGCGCACTAGTCAAACAAGACACATGCGCATGTGGTGTGTGTTTGTGTGTGTGTGAGAGAGCAAGAGAGAGAGAGATGGAAACAAATAGATGATGGATAGATGGATGGATGGATGGAGAAGTCTCTTGGTGAGAGCTGTCGTTGCATGTATGGCGAGACTGGGAGGTCTCTTGGTAAGAGGGGTGTATGTGTGTATGGTCTAATTGCAGAGAGAATTGGGGAGGGTCTTTGGAGACGTGTGTGTGTGTGTGTGTAAATGGATGTGTTAATTACATTTGGGGACCCGGACAAATCTCAATTTCTCATTTATTCTCATAGAAACCTATAAACAGATCCAAGAAAAGCTTACATTGGAAAATTGATATCCCTTGTGTGTGTGTAATAAAACTCAGACACTCCAGTTGTTCTGTAGCCTTTACGATAACTTTTTGGCAAAAAAGGGTGAATGAGCTAAAGCAGGTCTATATTTATCATAAAAACCCCGAACATGCAGTCCCTCGGCAGCACACACCCAAAGTACGCGTCCGTATATGATGCTCTATAGGTCAAGTGCTCTTTTCACGGAGATTGAATATATATACATGCAATTGTAACTCGACATTGTGCCTCTCTCTTTCGCACAATGCTTTCTCTCCATCTTTCACCCCTCCCTCACATTCTGTCCATCCTCCACCGCAGAATGAAAAGGATCATTTGCATTGTGTGTATGTGTGTGTGTGTGGGTTAAGCATGTCTCTCGGGCCTTTTTGAACGTATTCTAAGGGTGCTTCAGGCTTGCTATTGAAGTAATGAGAACACTCCACCCATCTGGGCATTGTGTACGTGCGTGCGTATGAATGTTTGTGACCCCGGATCCTGAATCATTCACGAGGAAAACCAGAGCTCAAATCATTTTTTCCTGTTTCTCTCGAGCATCGGGTAGAGTATCTGTTGACCATAAAAAGTCATTTTGGTGGTTTTGGTTCAGATCAGGACACATCTATGAGGTGATGAAATGAACTTATATGTTCACCTGTTATTGGGCCTTTATTTGGTAATTGTCTTTTATTGGTACATAAAAACATATCTGTCCATTTTATTTCAGTTTTCCCTGCTTAAAACTTTTTTGTTTTACTAGTTGATTTATTTAGTTGATTTAAGAATGCATAAAAGAAGCTTAGCTAATTTGAATAATATGTATGAATAAATATTAAAATTAAGACTATTAATAAAATGTCCCTTGGCGGGCAACTCACAGACTTCCTAAACCCTGGGTTA
The DNA here is from genome assembly GCF_030506205.2 of Paramisgurnus dabryanus. Lineage (NCBI taxonomy): Eukaryota > Metazoa > Chordata > Actinopteri > Cypriniformes > Cobitidae > Paramisgurnus > Paramisgurnus dabryanus. Next base: position 33,411,164 of record NC_133353.1, read on the forward strand.
ACATTATGCATGTTTGTGGTGTTAACTGTATACACAGCATTTGTTCATTTCAACCCATAATTGGGTAACAACTACACAGAATAGGTTATTTATAACCCAACAGCTAGGTTTGTCCATATTTGACCCAACTAAGCATTTTTACACTAGTATACACTATGACGTCATGACGGTAATGCTAAATTCACAAATGCAGAAAGAGGAACCTCATCCTTTAAGACCCATCAGAATGTATTTGATTTTGTCCTTAATCATTATGTTTTTTTTTTCTTTGTGCAATCTATTTTTTCAGTGTTAGTATAGAGTACACGTTGGTTTTAATGCCTGGCTATTAGTGGTAAAATATGAAACTGTTGGCTTTGGTTCAAAGTGGTCTTCTTTCTAACCATTATTGGGAGAAATGACTCTTTCTCACTGTGCATGAAAAAAGACATCAACCCAAAATCTAGTTTGTAATAGCCGGATTATATTTGGTTGATAGTTAACTTAAAGATGGTGAATGATAGCTATTGCTTGCTGGGAACTGTTAAACATTTACTGTACTGTATCTAGCATCTTTCCAAATCTAAGCATGTTGAATTGCATTTTCTGATTTTTTTTAAGTGCCCATATTATGAAAAACTCACTTTTTCTGGGTTTTGGGGTTTTATTTTGTGTCTCTGGTGCTTCCGCACACATACAAACTTGAAAAAAAAAATACATCCATGCTGTTTTGAGTGAGATACAGGTTTCTGAATGTCCTCTGCCTTCAGTCTCAGATTGCATGGTTTCAAAATCAGCTCTGTTGTGACGTAACTAGCCTTGTCGTCACATTCCGTTTGAATTTTCCCGCCCACCACCCCACTCGCAGGTCTCCACCCACCAGGTAGCTAGAAAGCAGTCACTTTGCTGATATCCTCTATACTGCTATCATGGCTCACGGAAATAGCAGCCCTATTTGGATATTATGGATTATACTCCTGCCTACTTTTAAAAACAAAGTGTGTTTATGTGTTTACAGGAACCTAAAGTGTAATCTCATATACAGTATGTTACGACGCAAATAGTCCTCAGATTGTAGGCGATATTATACTATTACAAGACGTTCATGCGAAATCTGATGTAAACAACAGACTTTGCATCTATATTTCACGGATTATACGCATTTGTGGACAAAAATGGTCATTGGATGTATTTTATTGGACTTTCATGGATTATTCACACATCTGAAACAGACTGGATTCGATTCGCGATCGTTATATCAACATAAAGGTAAGAAGTTACGTTTATATTTGCATGTTGTCATCTGGACTTGTCACAAAGTACAACATTTATGATGCTAGAGCATCTGTATCTCAAAACAGAGAACATACACTGATGCTAAACTAGTAAGTTATACCTTCTAAACGATGTATAGTAATGTTAATATTATTCATGTTTGTAGACAGTTGGCTATATAGATATTGTTAGCAGAAAAAAACTGCCCACGAATTGGTGCATGTCGAGTGGGTGAACTTGTGTGTGTGTGTGTGTGTGTGTGTGTGTGTTTAAGCAGTCATTTGCCATTGAGAACGACGAGGTGGCTTACCGCTATGCTAGTTAGTTTGCAGCGTGGATTCTCCTGCAAAGCCAGTGACCAGCTACCGTACTTTTCGAAAGTTAAAAGATATATTTAACTGCTTTGTTTTACAATTCTACATGAACTTACTAAGTAATAGTGTTTTGCCAAACTAACCAAGACCAGGCCTTACCGACCCGGCTTTTCCGACGAGGCTAACGTACCCCCAAGTCACTTTCCCAAGATACGGCAGACCTCCTGCTAGCTTCTAGCGATTGGCATACTATCCACGAGCAGTATACATCCCCGCTGGGTCTTAATTTCTGTAATTTGTGAAAATAATGCATTTGAAAATGTTTTATAACGGGAATATGTCAGCATTGTCCAGGGAAAACAAGTGTATTGTTGAGACTGCTACATCACAATTTACTCTGGAATCATTATGTGTCATGAGTTTCTTCTCCTGGAGAACTTATTAGTGATACTTTTTTGCTTGATTTGTCTGTTGGCAATACATAAACCGTTAATAATAATTTATAAAATAATAATACAGTCTGCACTGCTCGCGATAACATTGCGCATGCGCACATGACGTTAGTAGTGGGGCGTGGCCAAAGGAGCAGCAGCTCATAAATATGTAATGACCACCTCAAAACGGCACAATCTGAAATGCACTGAACTAGAGGCTACTAGAGAAGGGTAACAATCTTTTCCTACAAGCTATTCGAGCAAACAACTTTTGAAACATGTTTTATGGAACTCATACACCTATTTAAAGCAACACTAAAGAGTTTTTGCTCTTTGCTCCCCCTACAGGTTAGAAGCATAATTGTTCATTACCACTGTCGTAAATACTGCAGCATAGCTGGCTCTGATTGGATTGTAGGTCTGCCGTAAAGCAAGTTTTTGTAGTTTTCACTCGGACTACAGGACCACTACCCGACGGTTGGAAACGTCTTTAGTGCGGTTTTGGCCGATAGAGGGCTGCAAAGCTAATGTGAAAGTGCCATTCACCCTGTTTTGAGTGGATGAACCAATGAAACTTTTTTGGAAATGTTATTTTAAGGTAAAAAAAAACTCTTTGGTGTTGCTTTAACTTGTGGAAAAGCAGTCATAAGATGGGCACTTTAAAGATTTTAGTAAGAATTCTGCGATATGTCATCGTATCAACCAAAGGTACTGAAACATTTTACCGGTTTGGTAGTTTAATGCTGAGGGATTCAGCACACTTAAACACACCAGGAGCACACCTACATTCTTAAAAGTTACGATTCTTAAAGAGTTATTTGCAGGAATGCCATAGGAGAACCTATGCTAAATTTTTGGGTGTTTTAAGGTGAGCTTCTCTCTTCGGTCCCCATTGGAGAGCAGGATAAGTGCTGTGGCCCACTTCAAAATCCCTTTGAACTGCCTGAAGTCTGGCTCTCTCTCATACTGCTGTGGTTTTGAAGTTTTTAGTTATAACTGATTAACCTTTTAGATATTGCCTGCAATACTGAAACTGTATATATGCATATGGCTTATTCATCTTCTGTGACTCTCTTCTCTCTCATTTAATTTGTCTCTCTCTTTCCCTCTGGTTACTTTTTTGATCATGCAGTTTTTCTGTTGTGTTTTTTTTAATAATTCATTCACCATATTTGCCGGATGTTTCCTCTTCGATACAGCACGTAAAAAGCAGGGACGTGCACAGGAATTTTCAGGGGCAGTTGCTCTGTATTATACCAAATACACAAAATAACATTGTTTTTTAGCAATGAAATAGGTGCACTTTAAGTTGAATTTTTTTTATGGGTTAAAAGTTGAATTCTCCAGTGTTTTTCTTCTGCAAAAAAAAAAAAAAAAAATCTTACAAATGTCTCAATTACACTAGTAAAAAGTGAAAAGTTGAATACATTTTAAATTAAATCTAATTGTAGAGTTTCATTTTGATTTCTCCTAGCAATTTTAGGTTAAACATCTGAGACTAATTTGAGTAATTAAAAACATTTTTCTGCACTGTAAATATTTTTTTGCTGCAATTTTTAAGTTTAATCAACTTGGATTTACAATTTACAATAAATGTAACCATTTTTGACTAGTGAGGGGTTGCTATAAATTATAAAAATAAAGTTATAATAACTTAAGCTAATTCCACTTTATTTTTTAAAATTTATAGCAACTTCTCGCTAGTCAAAAAATGGAAATTAATTGTAAATCCAAGTTGATTAAACTTAAAAACTTAAATGCAACAAGAACTTTTTACAGTGTGGAGATCTCTGGAGCTCTGCACAACCCATCCAACACTGATCAAGTTGAAATAGAGAGGACATATAGAATTGTGCTGAAAGTGATCTGAATTTTAACAGCCGATGACAAACAGTCGTCCATCTGCCCATGCAATACTGAAATCCCCCCTCCAGAGACAGAAAAAGAGAAAGAAAGAGCAAAAGACGAGGAAGAAAACAGACAAGATGAGACGAAAAGTGACAAAGCATTGCAATAACTCTTCAATTATTTGACGTGCTGTCATATTCAACACACGTTACATCACTTTTCTGAGTTCAGTTTGACCTCCCGATGTGTGATGTCATGGACGCAGCAGGTCACGGAGTGATCTCTCATCCAGGGGGAGTTCAGTGAATGACACATGTGGATGATCTCATCCATACAGCCCTTCCATATGGACCTGTTATATCTGCATCTGTCCATTACTAAAACAGGATATCTGTCTGTGTGTGGCCTCGGAGAGACACTAGATGTGACCACAAAAGAGGTTGTAAAGTTAAAATGTGTACACTTGTGTGTGTGGGCCGTTGTTAGGGGCAGAGTAATGACAATGGGTCTGGTATTGAGATGTGTGTGTGTGTGTCTCTGAAACAGTTATAGCTGATTTGGGGGGAGGTTCCCTTTAGGGGCTCTGATTTGACCTTAGAGGTTGTGTCTCCCCACTGGACCTCATTTCATTTAATTTTTAGGAAGGATCTCCGCTTTGTATCTAGAGTAATAGCCTTGATGATCCACCCGGAAAAAGAAAATCCTCCGCAATACCTTTAAGATAAACTTAAAGCAGTAATTCTCAAAGTGTGGTCCTCGGACCACTAGTGGTCCGCCAAACCCCCCCCAGTGGTCCGCCAAAAGATGACCTAGGCAAGTGTTTATACAATCGTCACTTATTTAAGTAGATTTTTAATGCACTTGCGAAACTGTGATATCAGTTCTTGCCTTTCTGTTTTAATAACGTAAAAATGGATCAGTTGGCTAAACCAAAGAGGAGTCAAAATAAAAGATCAAGCGTCAACTGAAAGCAGCTAAAATTCACAGATCTATTAGTTTTGTTATGTACTAGTTTTTGTTTCATGTGTAAAATCCCTGTAATTTCAGTGATTTTGGACATTAAGGGGAACATTTTTTTTTCAGTATTTTATTGTTACCATAGTTACAACCATAGACTTCATATACCCATCACCTCAGTCTTAAACTAATGGCTCTTTGGAATGACATTAAGTGGGACCTAGGCTGTTATAGTATGTTTAATTGCATTTTTTTTCACATGTGCAGTTTGTTGTTCATATTAAGCTGCAACTTATTTCACATTTACTTTTTCAAATGAAATAACATTCATATAATATTTTTTCTGAAGATAGCATTGCATTTGTTTTTAAAAAATTAGTTTTTGACTTGAAACAGTTGCATATTAAACTTAAACTTAGCTTATCCTTCCTATGTTGATGTTTTTTGGGGGAGTGTTAGAGTGGGATTGTGTTAGGTGGTCCTCAGAAAAAAATTGGAAGATAAAGTGGTCCTTGGGCTGAAAAAGTTTGAGAAACACTGACTTAAAGGGACTCAAAAATGAAAATTCTTTCATTATTAATCACCCTCATGTTATTACAAACCTTTATACATTTCTTTTTTGTGACAGTATTTGTAATGAAGCAAGAAACAGAAGCACCAATGACTTTCATAGTAGGAAAAATATTACTATGGAAGTCAATGGTGCTCAAAAACATTGGTTACAAACATTGCTCAAAATATCTTTCTTTGTGTTCAGCAGAACAAAGAAATGAATAGGAACAACATGTGGGTGAATAAATAATAACATAATTTTTATTTTTGGGTGAACTGTCCCTTTGGGAACATCTATGTAAACTCAATGGTGCAATTCTGAGACACAATTTATTTCAATATACTAAAAATGTATTTGAATATTATACTTACTTATTGTACTATACTTTTAATTAGTATATTAGTAGGGTATTATGTTCACACTTTTATTTAGCACAAAATAACAATGTACTTTACCACAAATGTAAATGCTGGTATTGAAGTATATCTTTAGTACATTTAAGTATACTTTATTTGTATTTTTTCGTGCAACACGTAACCCCAAAATGTCACATCATCACGACTACAAAGCAAAACAATGTCTACAAAGACATCCGGTTGAGATCTGATTCTGTCTGCAGTAAAAGCCGATCCTGCTTTAAAAGCTACAAATGTAGTGGGATCTGATTACTAGACATCATTTCCTGGGGTCATATATACGAATCAAACTCAATCTACTTGTTTTCAGATGTTGAGAATCAGTTTTGGCAGAAAGCGTGAGACCCATCAATGATGAAAGTTACTGTACTTTGCGATAAGATACCTTTTAGTTAAACTCTCCACCAACAATCTCGGTCTATCTAACACCCTTCTTCAACTCTTTCTTTCTGTCTCACACCCCTCCCCCTGTCTTCTTCTCTCCCTCTCTTTTTCTCATCCATTTTCATGCTTCAATCTATTTTCTCTCCTCCATTTGCGATGGTTTACTGTAACTCGCCCGTCCCCACCCGTTCTCTGAGTGCATTACGATATTCTCTCGCTCTTTTTCCGTGTCCTTCTCCCTCGCTGCCATATTATCTATTCCTCTCATCCCTCCTCACGTAGTCTTTTATCTCTCTCATGGGTCGTCCGTCTCTCTCCATCTCTCTCCTATTAAACACCACCCTTCAATTAATCTGCTCTCCATTCCTCTGTTTAAGGTTATAGCCCAATCGCTCTCTCTCACTGTCCCTCTCTGCAGTAATTGCTTGTGTGATCCATGATACATGACCGCTGTCCCTCAAAAAGCAGTTTTTGTTGACTAAAAGGCAAAAAACATGCAGAAAGGACGTTTAGACATAATGTTAATGTTTCAGTTGCATATAGATTTGAAAAATTAACTATATGAATAATAAATGAAGCTTTACAAGAATCGTTTATTTGGACGAAAGATTCAGCAGTGGTCCGGATCAGAAATACATGAAGTCACCCAAAAACATCTGAAATCAAAGGTTATTGTCTTGGACAGGACACAGCTTTGGTGAGCCCATCTTCATAGCTAAGACAGAGAGAAAAAGAAAGGAAAAATTTTAATTATATCCAGTATAAACTGATGAGCTGGGTTTAGCTCGTGTCCCAGCTTGGTTTTGTTGGTGTAGCAAACTGTGTTTTGGTCACTTTTTAAGCTGGACTTAGTTGGTCAGGCAGCTGACCCACCATCTTGACCAGCTTTGCCAGGCTGGGAAGACCAACTTAAACCAGCTACTGCCACCTTAAACCAACTAAAACCAGCTACCAGCTTATGCTGGATTTTTCAGTAGGGATGTGCGTGAGTTCATATTAGTACCTCAGATATTTTTTGTGTTACGCTTTTAACACATAATGTGTAATTTTAACACATTTTTTGTTATTTTGTGTAGATTTTGTGTTAAAATAAAACACAAGTTGGTTTAAAAGTAACACAAAATGTGTTGTTTCAATAATAACACAGAGATGTGTGGATTCTGAGACAACGCATTTAGTGTGTTGTCCCTAAACTAACACTGATTGTGTTGTTTTAACACATTCATTTTAAGAGTGTATATTACATTTACATTTATGCATTTGGCAGACGTAGGGATGTGCATGAGTTCATATTAGTACCTCAGAGGTACATATTTGTACCAAATGTATACATATCTGTACACTGTAAAAAAAAAAGAGTAAAAAAACTGTAAATCTCTGCACTGTAAAAAATACTTTGCTGCCTTAAAATTTTTTGTTGAATCAACTCGGATTTACAAGTCATTTCAACTTACTATTATTTATCTTGACTAGAGATGAGTTGTTATAACTACAGGTGAGTTGTTATAACTTATAAATTTAAGTTGATAAAACTATATTTCTCAACTATATTTTATAAGTTGTGACAACTAATTTCTGTTGACATGACTTGTAAATCTGAGTTGATTCAACAAAAAATGTTAAGGCAGCAAAGTTTTTTTACAGTGTGGCAGCAAAGTTGCCAGACGGATTCTGTCAAATTACAGTAAAAAACTGTTTTTCAAAATTAAATGCAAAAAACGTAAAAATACAGAGATAATTAATTAAATTACAGTATATTACTGTTAATAATTGTTATTAAACTGTAGAAAAACAGATTATATGAAAATACATGAAAAACAACTACCTTTCAGGTTAATCTCTGTATGGCTTTTAATAGTTACTTTATTTAGTTGCTCTGTATTAATAAAGTAATATTCTTTTAAAATACAGTTAATCTTTGTAAAATAACTAAAAATAACATGTATATAAACGCAATAAATATGTGAAAATACATATAAAATACCTAATTGTACATATTAGAACCTTTTTTAAGGGCACTGCCCCACAGAGAGCTGGAGCATTTGTGGCACAAACCTAATAAAACGATGACGATTAATCGCATACAAAATAAATGTTTGTTTTTGAATAACATATGTGTGTGCACTGTGTGTAAGTAATTTGTATATATAAATACACACAAATGCATTTATATATTTAAGAAACACACACACACACACACACACACACACACACACACACACATATATATATATATATATATATATATATATATATATATATATATATATATATATATATATATATATATATATATATATATATATATATATACATATTTAGATTTTGATATAATTTATACTCTAACAAAGGATGAGTAAATTTTTTACACATTTTATACGCTTTTAACACATAATGGGTAATTTTAACACATTTTGTGTAGATTTTGTATAAAAGATAAGTTGTGTTAAAAGTAACACAAAATGTGTTTTTTCAATAATAACAAAGAGATGTGTGGATTCTGAGACAACGCATTTAGTGTGTAGTCCCTAAACTAACACTGATTGTGTTGTTTTAACACATTCGTTTTAAAAGTGTATATCACATTAACATTTATGCATTTGGCAGAGGCTTTTATCCAAAGCGACTTACAGTGCATCATTACAAGCTATACATTTTTATCAGTATTATTTATATAAATATTCCGTTTTTTAACACTGAACAAAATATTAATATCAAAGGGGACATATCATAAAAATCTGACTTTTTCAATGTTTTAGTGCTATAATTGTGTCCCCAGTGCTTCTATCAACTTAGAAAATGTGAAACACTTTGTAACTTTGTTTTCGTAAACCATTCTCTGCAAGGATGTGAAAAAGTAGTTAATTGAAATTCGGCTCCCCCTGTGATGTCAGAAGGGGATAATACCGCCCCTTAGATATCTGCACTATCCAACCACGGCACTGCCATTTAGTGCATAGATCAGCTCATTTGCATTTTAAAGAACACACCCAAAAACGGCACATTTTTGCTCACACCTATAAAGTGGCAATTTTAACATCTTATAATAAATTATCTATATAATATTTTGAGCTAAAACTTTACATACGTACTCTATAGACACCAAATATTTATTTGATAAGTCTTGTGAAATGTCCCCTTTAATATGAATTACTATTACAACACAATACAAGCAAAAGAAAATTCTTGCAAAATAGTATATATTAGGGTTGTCTAAAAGATTAAAAAGATTAATCGCACACACATTCATATAAAAAATTAAGAAAAAGGTTATTTATGGATTTTTTTAGGGACAAAATTAATCTCTGTGTTATTATTGGAACAACCCATTTTATGTTACTTTTAACACAACTTGTGTTTTATTTTAACAAAATCAATTTATATCAATATTTAATGTGTATATATAGCCTACTTACACATGAAATCCTGAAACCAGCGCTCCGACCGGTTAACCAGACATGAAGTCCATTCTGTCAGGGTCACCTTCTTATTCTTGTTTTTGTCACATGACCTGTGCACACATACATTGTCTTGTTAAAATCTACAAGTGGACTCTCTCTCTCTCTCTCTCTCTCTCTCTCTCTCTCTCTCTCACATCTCTCTCTTCAGCTATCATCCGTAGAGGACACCACTCACATTAAAACAGTACGAAGGCAATAAGCATTCACAGCTCTGAATGAGAGAGAGACAGATTGAGAGGATGAACAAGATAACAGGATAAAGAGATATGGTTGGATGACATCCAGCAGGCATGTGTACTATAATCAAAATGATGCTGGGGGAGTCGCTGTAATATTATGCAAATACAAAGAAGGTCAAACAGGAGAAAACATCATAAAGTAAGATGATTCGGTGTGTGTCATTGACTTTATACAATATGTGCGTGTTTTTACTGAAAGAATCGGTGTGCGCAGTGCTCCAGTGGCATCCGCTTGTAATGAAGCTTCCTCAGATCTCTCCTGCTTAACTTGCCATCCCTGTTACGATCCAGCAGATCAAACCTCGTCTGAAAGCGAGAGCAAAAGATCTTATAAGGTCTTTGAGTAAAGATCATTTTTGTGGTTCACATTGAATAACTTAAAGGAAATCAATCAACAGATGATCAATAATGTTTACTTTTAGGTCCTTGAATTATAAAGCACAGGTATCAGTTTCTCTGCCTAAATGTCCCTCAGGAGACAAAACAGGCCTAGATCTGGATGAAACTCTTTTCTAAACATTTCTAAAACAAGACAAAAATATGCCATTCATCTTCCTGTTTTGTCTTCTTGTGCTTAAACTTGCCAACCCTTGATGTGATACCTGTGCGAGCTGGGTTCGTTGTGTATGTGTCAGGCAGCTTTGTGATGGAGCAGCCGGTGTGTATCTCTCTCCCATTCTGCTGAGAAGTAAGAACCAGTCGAGGAGACGATAAGGGAACTGCCCCATCTCATCCTCAGTGCACTGTGACGCACTCACTGAAATAAGTGAAATGATTTAGACAACTGGATGCATGTGTGCACATTTAGATTTTTTTAGGAGTCTGTAGAGGTGATCATGCATATAATTATGGTTCAATTTTGTGTGCTTTTTACCCAGACATGCTCCGGTGTGTGCTTTGCCAATGCGTCGTTTTTTACGACAGGCCTCCTTGTGAAGCAGACACTCATTGCTGTACATCTTGCCTAAAACACTGCACACTGGTGCCCCCTGCCTATAAAAAAACAACTCACACATTGATTGCAAATCCAAAAATGTTTGCAAAAATAGACTGACCATTGCAAAAAATGATGTCAAATCAAGATATATCTTAATGTAACTTTAATGTAACAAATTAACTTAAACAGTTTCAACTTATTTTTATAGGTCATTTCAACTTATCACAAGTAGAGCTGCCAAAAGATTATTCGCGATTAATCGCAAACAAAATAAAAATTTTTTTGCACAATATGTGCAAATATATTGATACATTGATATATTTTATATTATATATAAAAATATACATAAATAAAAATTTTCTTAAATGTTTACATGTATTTGTGTATTTATATATACATAATAATTATAAACAATCCACACACAAATATATCATGCAAACACAAACTTTTTTTTTGTATCCGATTAATTGCGATTAATATTTTGACAGCCCTAATCACAAGTCAAAACTTAAAAAAATATACATAAATAAAAAAATTCTTAAATGTTTACATGTATGTGTGTATTTATATATACATAATAATTATAAACAATCCACACACAAATATATCATGCAAACACAAACTTTTATTTTATATCCGATTAATCGCAATTAATGTTTTGACAGCCCTAATCACAGGTCAAAACTTAAAAAAATATACATAAATAAAAATGTTCTTAAATGTTTACATGTATTTGTGTATTTATATATACATAATAATTATAAACAATCCACACACAAATATATCATGCAAACACAAACTTTTATTTTATATCCGATTAATCGCAATTAATGTTTTGACAGCCCTAATCACAGGTCAAAACTTAAAAAAATATACATAAATAAAAATGTTCTTAAATGTTTACATGTATTTGTGTATTTATATATACATATTAATTATAAACAATCCACACACAAATATATCATGCAAACACAAACTTTTATTTTATATCCGATTAATCGCAATTAATGTTTTGACAGCCCTAATCACAGGTCAAAACTTAAAAAAATATACATAAATAAAAATGTTCTTAAATGTTTACATGTATTTGTGTATTTATATATACATATTAATTATAAACAATCCACACACAAATATATCATGCAAACACAAACTTTTATTTTGTATCCGATTAATTGCGATTAATATTTTGACAGCCCTAATCACAAGTCAAAACTTAAAAAATATACATAAATAAAAAAATTCTTAAATGTTTACATGTATGTGTGTATTTATATATACATAATAATTATAAACAATCCACACACAAATATATCATACAAAAACAAACTTTTATTTTGTATCCGATTAATCGCGATTAATCTTTTGACAGCCCTAATCACAAGTCAAAACTACTTAAAGTAGTATGTTGAATTGACTTGCAAAACCAAGTTGTGCATGCTGCATTTTCTTTACAGAGTGTAGCAGAGTTTTGCTACTATATTATTTCAGAGTATTTCTGATTTTTTTGTGCATTATTTCTCCTAACCTTTAATCAGGTGAATCCAGCCTCATGTGATGTAATATTTACATGTATAAGAACTAAAATCATTGCATCAGCATCTTTTTCAACAAATATTTTTGCTGTTTAACAGATCTTTTTATTTCCTGTGGGCTGTTATCTGCATCAAAGACTATACTCTGTGACAGAGGTAATACTTCAGCGGTTAAACGTCTTGACTGCTGGCCATAAGGTTGTTATGGGTTTGATTTCAAGGAGTCTGTAAGCCACAAGGAGCAAATGACATCATTATTCTGTTCTTAATCGTGACTCTGAACACTAAAAACTACATCGTTCATGTCTCTGCTTCACTGTAAGCAACTTGGCTTTGAAATTAGCTGTATTTGGGAAATTGTGAGGCTTACCGAGGACAAGTCTTTGGACACACACACTTTGGGACAAGAATGCCTCTGTCTTCCACTACCTGGCACCAGGAACCAATAGGACTGTGACATTTTAACAACTGACACAGTGATTCTGATAAGAGAAAGTGAACAGTAAGGGAGAGAGACAGCACTGCTCGTAGAAAACAGGTCAATCTCAACATAACACAGTTGAGATGTATGCCTCCAACATTAAATTATACATTAAGGTAATTACAAAGTTGTTAAAATGCTAAAAACAAAGTTGTGACTGCTGAGTTAGCACCACATGCTAGTTAATACTATATGCTAGCATTTAGGCTGAAGTTCTACTATTGACGTTACAGTTACGTTGTGCAGGTCTTTACTGAACAAAACACAAATTTATCACTCAGAAATGTCCATTATAAATCTCCAAACAATTAGTTGTTCCTCAAAATCTGTACTTTCATCTGATACAGGCTCAAACATACACGGTCTGTTTACTAATGTGAGCTACTGGCATGAGCCGCAGAGCAGAGCAATCAGAGCACAGCTCAACATTATTATTCACGACCCTTCCAAAACGGCAAAAATAGACAATTTCATTCAAAGGACAAATTGTTGGACATGTAAAAACGTTTGTGGATCATTTTTGCACTTAATAAAGTTACATACCTTCTATGTAAAATCAAAGAACAATTGAAAATATTATTTCAATGCATTCTTTGGCACCTTTAAAGTCTGATATTAAATGTGTTCTCAGTTTGTCACACCACAGAAAAATGTGATATTAACCACCCAGTCAAATCTAAATGATTATAAAAACAGCAAACAGCAAAAAATCCTGATCACAGAAATGTGGATAAACTGTTTAGTGTAACTCCAATTCACTACATAGTTCTTGGTAACATGTTAAAGAAGTACATTTCTAAAATTTGTAATGTGTTTAAAAACAATTCTCTAAGATGTATTTAAGCATTCCATAAGACAATGTGTAATAAATTGTAGTTTGATTCAAAAATATGAAATACATGTGCTAGAAATATTTCATACCGCAAGGGATGCTATAGCAGATAACTGTTTACAGCTTGTGAATCCATTTGGTCTTAAAGCAAAGGGTCACTGGCTGCTCTTATATAAGAAACTATTTGTAATCCTGTCTGTGAAATCCAGACTAAAGTCTTATAATTTAAACACTAAATATATATCAAGGTTATATTCTCACAGAATGTTCAGAATGATTTTATCTAAAAATATTGCTGGGTTTGCACAGACTGGTTCATATTTAGTTGTCAGTAATATCTCAGTAAGCCTGCTCACCTGGATCCACTCTGCCCAGGTATGGCCTCAACTTCTCTTCTGCCTGCCTCTGTTTGCGTTGAGCTCTTCCACCCTATAACACACACACACACACACACACACACACACACACACACACACACACACACACACACACACACACACACACACACACACACAAACATATTTTTGCCAAAACTGATTTTTTTTTAATGTTTCTTGAATGTTGATCTTAAAGTGTTGCAGAGAGAGAGAGAGAGAGAGAGAGAGAGAGAGAGAGAGAGAGAGAGAGAGAGAGAGAGAGAGAGAGAGAGAGAGAGAGAGAGAGAGAGAGAGAGAGAGAGAGAGAGAGAGAGAGAGAGAGAGAGAGAGAGAGAGAGAGAGTGGTAACTGTTTTCAAGCAATCTGTTAGTGATTAACTTACAGCATAGTAAGTGTGAAAACTTTCAGAATTTCTTTCTAGACTTTTTCTGATTCACCTTACTACCCTCATAAACTCTTTATGATAAATTTGTTATTGCTAAGAAAACTAGTTATATCACCATCATAATATGTTTTAAAAATATGGTAAATACATTGGGTACAAAGTAAAGCCTAATTAAATATATTTTTGAATTTAATATATATTTAGTTTTACCTTCATATACAGTATAAACATATATTTCAAAATGTTTTTCAAAGGCAACAAAAACAGTTTTAATTTTACAAAAATTATGCATAAAGTATACGTATAAAATGTATAAGTATGTATAAAATATAAAAATATAAGTGTATATTTTGAAGTTGAAAATATATTTAATTTCAACCTTTTTAAATCTGTTAAATATGTTTACAGGTTTGTAACATACACATTTTTTTCTTTCAATATAATGAATATAAATGCTTTAAAATAGATATATTTTTTAAATATATTTCAAAACATATAAAGAAAAATTGGCCAAAAATATATTGGTTAAAAATACATTTTTGTAAACATGTTTAAAAATATATTTCAGTACATATTTTGATTTTTTTTTATTATATTCCAAAAAATATTTTTTCCCGTATGGGGAATCAGTTACAGCTGGTGTTTAAAAAAGTTGCTTAAAAAGTGTTCAGTTTAGTCAATGCTTTGGGGTTCATTGTAGCATAAAGTTTTGCCGCACACTTTATTCTAATGAATACACATGGAGTTAAATCCACAAAACTCTGATTTTAAAGATGCAATTTGTATAATCCGCGCCGCTAGAGGGCGCCAAACCAAATCCATAACAATGACGTAGATTAATGACGCTCTGAAGCAGCGTGGACTGATGGGATTTGTTGTCTTTAACTCAAACGCTGATGCCCATCAATCAGACGGGAACGAGAAATCATGTTACACATGAGGTAAATAATCAAGTTTTATAAATGTTGTGTTTGATGACATCGTTTTTTTTTTTTCATTATGTAAGGTTTCATGTAATGTTCAAAACGCAATTGTTAGTCATAGATGTTACAGTATTAGTCCAATACGATGGTTTTTTAACACAGTACAGGATTAAGTGTTCAGATGAACAAACTTACCATAAAAAAAGCGAGTGGCCCGACAGACACTATTACTTCCGCATTTGTCCACGACACTGTTGTCATGTGGTTTTTACGTAGTAAAGGAGGTAACAAAGGGTAACGTAGATATTAACGTCATTTACAGGTGACTGCACTGCCCCGTGTCACTGTTTAGAGCAGCAATTTTCTCATAATTACAAGTAGTTGAAAACATTATAGATATTGTTAGTAATCAGCTGGACAAAATATATAACACCGGACTAGTGGTTTTTGGATATTTCACTGCAAATATCTTACAAATTGTACCTTTAATTTCACTGGCTATTTGATAATACAACATGTGCAAAAACCCCCAAAATATTTATCACAATAGCAACAATACAGTACTCACCATAATGAAACCAAACTGAAGGGTCATAGTCAAGAAGAGCAGAAGAGGTAACAGGTGCATAGCTGCTGTGGCCGATGTCGTGCAAAAGAGTTCACAGATCTGAAACATGTTCAACAGGTGTTTTTAACATAGCTCTGACTTTATTAAAACCCCACCCAGAATCCAAATAACTTTTTCACGAAAACCCTCAAAAAAAGGGTGTGAGGGAAATAAGGAGTGTGTTTAAAAATGAATCATTTCACTCTGAGAAAATCTTCCTAAAGAACATCCAGCGACTGCTTTCATTTTATCAAGAAAACACAGAGCTAATAAAAAACACAGATTATTTATATAGTAGAGAAAACAACAATGTCAATCTGAAAGTCGACGTTTTAGAGATCATAAATGTCCTCAAAGCACAAACCTTGATCAAAGCAGATTCTTCAAACTGATCTCTTCTGCGCTTCTTCAAACAACTCAGAGTAGATCCAGTATTGTGTAAAAGCCCACGAGTGCTCATTAGATGTGTGTGTCTGTCTGTGTGTCGTATCACTAGGAAGTCATTACAGTATATAACAGATAGAGTTACTGTATGTTAACAGAAGAGTAGCACACCGACTGAATCCTTCTTTCATTCCGTTGCTATTTTCTTTAATTGGTGCTGAAATTCTTACCAGAGCTTCTCCTCTCCTATGATCTTTTTTCTCGATGCCTCCTTCTATCACATACCTTTCCTTCTCCCATCCATCTCTGCCCCTCCTTCAGGTCTGTATTTTTTCACCATCTATTTTTACCTTCTCCTTTTACCTGGCTCTCACTCCTTTATTTCCTCTCCTACCTTTTTGGGGCTTCACCTGAGACGTTCTTCATTAGCAATCCATTTACAGCATGGATGAGCGTGCACACACACACACGCACGCACGCACGCACGCACACACACACACATGCACACACACACACAAACTCACCTCAACTTACACATGGACTGTGAAAAACATCTTAAGGAACCCGATCGGTCTCTTTCTTTCTCTCCTCCTACTCTGTGCTGCGCTCTTCCATCTGTTTTTTTGGCCTGTAAATCTTTTTGTCTATGGAGAAATGCCAACTTCAATGAGAACCAGAACTCACTCTATCTCTTTCTCTCTCTCTCTCACCCACACGCAAACTCACTGGACACTGATGAAATCAAGGGCACGGGGCCGAATGATTTTCCAAAACAAAAATCTTGTCCAAACTGTTGTTTTAATCACGTCATATTTATCCAGAAATCTTCATGCCAAAATGTCCTGGTTTGCATGCTTGTGTCGGTTTGATGTGCTTTGTGTCTGTGAGTTAAGCTTTTACAGGTGCTTATGTGTTTATTTTAAAGATCTTTGATTATAGTTCTGATAAATGCATAAATAAAGTCCACTTTCGTGTCTCGCAGATAAAGTATCTGACCTCAGTGACCTTTGAGCCCTTTGACAGAAAAGTTTTTTTGCAATCCATCACATTTTCTTTTGCTTTTGTCACAGTGACTGGAGGATGGGTGATGAATTGAGCATAAACACAAGTCAAGCCCACCTGATATGTACACCCAAAGTTTGTTTTACTGTTATGTGGAGACATCTTTTTTTTTAAGCTAATGATATTTTATTTCAAACTCCTACATATAACACACTTTTTGAAAATAAGATTTTTTGTTTGGCTTTATGGTTCCATATAAAACATTTAACATCCACAGAAACTTTCTAAACCAAAAAAGGTTGCAATGATCCATGAAGCACCATTTTGTTAAAGGGATAGCTCCCCCAAAATAATTTTTTTTTTGGTCATAATTTACTAACTCTCATGTTGTTACAAACCTTTATAAATGTCTTTGACCTGATAAACACAAAGGAAGACATTTTGAAAAATGTTTGTAACCAACCCAATCAGAGGCCCCATTGACTTTCATAGTATTCATAGTATTCTTTTTTCCTATGGAAGTCAATGGGGCCTCTGATCGGATATTCCAAAAAATATCTTACTTTGTGTTCATCTGAACAAAGAAAACAATACTGGTTTCTAACAGTATGAGAGTGCGTAAATGATGACAGCATTTTCTTTATTGGGTGAACTATCCCTTTAAGCCAGTTATTTATAACATAAATACATAAATAAAGAGACAATCTAAAATACGCTCTCTGGCTTTTTTTTTAAAATCTGGATCTGACAAATATAGCCACATTTCTACACATATGCATGTGGCACCAATGAGAAAGAATGAAAAACATTGCAATTGAGTATTGGAAACATTTGTTTTATGGCGCCATCTGGTGTACATTGTACAAAGTGTTGAAACTTTTAAATGAAACAAAAATTAGAACTAGGCAGCTTATGGCAATGATATGTGGTGATTTGTTACCTAAACAGACTGCCTATGTTTATCTCCTTAATTAATATTTGTTAATATCTGTTTGTTCAGGGGTTGAGATTTCGAGAGGTTTTGGCATGACAAACAACACTACATTGCCAGACAAAGTTGGCAAGCATCTCTTTGTCTATCTCACTCTCTCTTACACTTATACGACAAAGGCTGTCTGAGATTCTAAAATCTCTAAGGTTTAATTACAGATTGATTTTTATTTGCTGGAGTATGACGTTTTGCTTAATGCAGCTATAAAAGCTAATCCCTTGTGCCATACGCAGCTGTATAGCTGTAAACAAAAGCATAGACAAGCAAATATAAAGCATAAATCCCTCTGACTGTAAATAAAGAAATGGGTTGAAGTTGGCATAATCTAGATTGTGGGTCTTATAATTTAATACCATAATGTGGTCCTTTCCTGTATGTCAGGGTCAACCACACTGTCAGAAAAAAATTGTCCAAAAAATAAATAAATAAATTTGGTTCCTGGCTGTCACTGGAGCAATATACCCTTTTTAAAAGTACACATTTGTTCCTAAATAAGTACCTCAATGGCACCAAATGAATACATATCTGTACCTAAATGGTACAAGGGTACTTCTCCAGTGACCATTTGAGACAATTTTTGATTTTTTTCTGACAGTGTTTACTTTTTTGATGTGTGAAGAGAAATCTGAATAGCCTTTTTTTAGCATGTCAAGACAATTTTGGCAATGTTGTGTTTTTTGGAACAGGTTAAGGAACACCCTTTTGTATTCCAGCATGACTATGCCCCATTGCACAAAGTGCATAAAGACAAGGTTGGATGAGTTTAGTGTGCAAGAACTTTACTGAGCCAAAAATAGCCTCAATCCCAACCGCATCATCGTACACCTTTGGGATGAACTGGAATAAATGAGCCAGGCCGTCTCATCCAAAATCAGTACATGATCTCAGAAATGCTGTACTGGATGAATGGGCAAAACTTCCCACAATACACATTCCAAAATCTGACGGAAAGCCGTTTCACGAAGTGAGAAATCTATTATAGCCGCAAAAGTGGCACCATTCAGTGGTGTAGCATCTGGTCATGCAGGGTATGCACATGCAAATGGGACCGGGCCAATAGGGGGCCCGGCCCTGGGCCCGCCCCAGCTTTTAAATTTTTTTTCAATTTAATTTTTTTTGTGGCAGCAATAAATATATTTTTGTATGCATATCATGTGTAGTGATTTCTTATTTCTCCGTAATGTCTAATTTTCCCGTCATTTCTTGTTTGCGTTTATTATTTTTTTGCACTCAGTGGCTGCCGTAGACTACTACGCCATCATTTTTTTACATGACGCCAAAAAAAATAAAGAAAACACAGTGTGAGAGGTTACTATAGCGGCTATCTACATGAACATTAAGGATGGACAAATATAAACATAAAAGTGGGGCCCTCAAAGATTAAAGAGAAGGCGGAGAAGTTAGTCATTAACTTAAAAAACTACCCAAAACATTTAGTTTTTCTTTATTTAAATCTACCCTTTAAAGTAAAAAAGTAGAGTAAAAATATTTGACTACCTTATTAAAAGTATATGTTGTTAACAGACCTGCACATATGTTGGGGGGGGGGGGGGGGGGGCTTTGGCTTAAGGGGGCCCATCAATTTTTTTTGCATATGGGCCCGGGACACACTTGCTACACCACTGTTAACATCTATGTATTTTTAACGTAATGTCCCTGTTGGTTTAATGGTCAGGTGTCGCAATATACCCTGTAAAAACCGCTAAATACAGATTATTGTGGCTGGATGGTTTTAGCTAATCTGGTTTAAAGAGGGTTTGACCACTTTTAACTAAGCCCGCTTAGTTGGAGGCCTTCCCTTACGAAAATTAACCATGGTTTTATTGTGGTAAAAGTGTAGTAACCATAGTTTTTTGGTGTATTGATCAGCAAAGCTATAGTTTTACCACACTAACCAAGGTTTAACTATGTTTTTTTTCTAGTTACCATGGTTTTACTACAGTAACCATGTTTTTTTGGTTTTAACTTTACCATGGTTAATTTTCGTAAGGGCTGCAGACCCGGCACCATGCAGGACCAGGTAAAAGTTTAAACCAGTTAAATACCAGCGCTTGGCTGGGCGACATAACTATCTGATTCATGCTAAAAACATATAAGACCAGCCAACCAACTTAAGCTGTTTTTCGCTACAGGTTTACGTATTAACTCAACATTCTTTCATTATGCGCGCTCCCGTCCAAGGTCCCAGCCCGCGATTTCACGTACACATCACGTCCTACGTCAGAGTCACACTTTCGGCGCGCGTGAGTACGAGAAGAGTAGGGAGAGTACACTCTCGCGAGGGGGGGTTGAGAGCTTGTTTGTGGGCAGGAGCTGAGCGCACGCTTCTTCAACACATCCGCTCGGGACAGAGGAAGACCACCGATATAAACAAACCGGGTGTATTTTGCGTTTTCATATGCGCGTTCACGTACAATCACGAGCAAAGCGCGAGTAGCGTGCCAGGTGCTGATGGAGCTGCGGATGCGGGAATGAGCGACGATCACCGCGCTGACTTCAGTACAGCATCACTGTAATGACGCTGTTGAACTCCTTCCTGTGCGGTGAGGGGAATTGTTTATGAGGATTATCGTCTTATATCGATTCAGAAATAGGAATATATTATAATTTTCGGACTGTTTATAAACACGCTAATTTGTCTATGTTGTTAGTAAACGGTTTTAATCGACGTTGTGAAATAAGGACGATCATTCTGGTTTCTCTGGCTTGTTTTAGTAACATGGCGGTTTTCTTACGAGCATACCTTTAGTGTTTAATAGTTTATTATATATTATAGAGTCGATAATACGTGTATAGTGTACGTCTGTGTTTATTAAATGTGTTAAATAAAAGTTTACGTTGACCGTGAACCCCTCTGAAGATCTGGGACACTTGAGGTTGACCTCATGGATCGACTCGGCTGATTTCACTGAACAGGTGTGTCAATTTTACTTCGTCTACATGCATAACTTTATCAAGTGGTTGGTTTCCTTATTTCTACAACATATTTTGTTACAAACATGAATGAATACACTGAATACAACACTGTGAAGTGAACAACTCTGCTTTTATGATTATTTCTGTTATTTCATGTGGTGTTATGGATTTGCATCTAGCTAATATTTTTAACCATGAAAGCTTCCTCACAAATCCTGATATATTTGTCATTGCTAAATCCTGAGCTTTTGTGGTTTGCCATGTTCACTTTAAAGTAATTTACACTGTTTATGAGCTGGCCTGCTATTTTAAGCACAGACATGATCTTTGCCCCCAGACTATGACTGCTCTTTTTTGCTGATGCCCATCCAAGCAAAAGACAGAAATGTAGAGAAACATGACTTACGCAACACACAGCCTTCAGGAATATATGTATCAAAAATGTGTATTCAGAGCATCTTACGTAATTCAAAAGTGCAGTGAACTAGTACGTCACAGACATGTTGCTTTCATGTTTTCAAGTCCCAATGAGATCAAAACTGATAATTCTTATTTTGTAATGTAATTTTGCAGTGTTTATTAAAAACAATTTATATAACAAAGTTATAATTTTGAAAAAAATTCATGTGCCTCATAAACTTTAATCAAAATCTGAAAATGTACTTCCTGTGATCATACTCTGATGACATCAGCTAGACGGTGTGGGCGGGAGCATCTGTTAACTCCGCCCCCTACTACTGTCAGTCTGATGCCAGTTCCATTTCTGAATGAAACGCCTACTTTTCTATATCTAATTCAAGCACAGTGGAAAACACAAGCCACGCCCACTATTTTCCAGGCATTTTATTCTGTTTCACTCGGAAATACGTCACAATATGAAGGTAAAGTCGTTAGCGGTTCACAGGGACTTTAAAGCTAGGTGTTTCTAAGCCGGGCAGGTTTTGAGCATCATCTGACTTCCAAACGGCATATTGCACCCTAATGCTGCGTTTACACCAAACGCGGTAGAGGCGGCAAGCGTGAGTGATTTACATGTTAAGTCAATGCAAAGACGCGATTAGGCATCCTGCGGTGCGGTTCAGCATTGCCGCGGGATACGGCAAGTTAAAAAATCTGAACTTCGGCGGATTTCTGCGCCGCGTTAACCAATCAGGACCTTGTAGTAGTGACGTGATTACAGGAAGCGAGCGGAGTCTCAGCGGAGTCGCGGAAGCCCCTCCCATGACGAATTTCTGCGTGAATGTCTCAAATTTCACGCGCGAATTAAGCGAGTAAACTCAAATGTTCAAGCATTCAACTACGCGCGAATAACGCGTTTTTGCTGCCTCTACCGCGTGTGGTGTAAACACAGCATTAAAGGGCACTTTGCGATGGGGATGCCACATAAACAGTTGCTCCAGATAAAGAGATAATGACGCTGTTTTTCATTACTCTGTTCGCTAAGTGTGTTTAAATCGGCCACAGTTAGGGCTGGGACAACGCGTCGACGTAATCGACGACGTTGACGCAAAAAATACGTCGACGCAAAATATGCGCGTCGATTCGTCAGACCCGAAAAGGCGGCGCCGTAGAGTAGTAGCAACGCGAGTGGCTCCAGTCCACGCCGGCTTCACAAAAGCCAGCGCATGTTTTCGACACTGAACATGTTTTTTCAGCGCCCATTTTAACAAGCATGCACCCTGCTGCATGAGCAGCGCGAGCTCGCGGCTCTGTAGCAACAGTGCTGCAATTGTTTCTGCGTGGTTCTGCTGCGCTGCTCAAGCTCAATTAAAGTGAAAGTGCTTTGTTTATGGTTTAAATGCTCGTGGATTGACGCGAAAGAGTGTCATTTTACCATAAAATCATGAATGTGATGCCAAGTGTGTTTTAAACAGTCATTTGAACAATTTAACAGAAAGCAATGAAATGTCACTGTTGCCAGAAGACTGCTCTTTCATTCAGTAAATGAGTCCTCATCTATCTTAATAAACTTAAGAGAGAGAGATTTAATAATGTATGTGCTTCTTAAGTCTAATTGTGTTTATATCTGTCATTACATGGACTAGAACAGCACGAAAACAATGTGGATTAAACAAATCAAGTTATAAAAATTACACTGTGTGACCATCAAAAAGCACACTGAAGAGATTTTGCTCATAAATGCATGCAAAATAAAGTAATTTGAACTTGAGATTTTTATACTGTTACTAAACTGCACAGTATGCGCTGCAAACGCTTTATTAAATGCTACCTCTGAGTAAGAATGCATTATTTTGCAGTTGTATAGTCTTTTTTATTTTGAAATTTCAAGAGCAATCAACATATATTGAAATGTTTACATTCAGATATGTAAATCAACATGTATAAATTGCTATTAGTTAATTAATGGGGAGATAATCGAGAATCGAATCGAAGTCGAATCGGACTGATAAAATGAATCGGTAGATTAATCGATGCATCGAAAAAAGAATCGCTAGATTATAGGGATGGGCACGAGTACTCGATTGCTCGAGTACTCGAACGTGGCATCGATGATCGATCACGAAAACGATGATCATGTGGGTTTATTTATTTATTTATTGTGGATATGGCGGCATTTGGGTGTCTGGTTAGCGTTACGAGCGCATGTGGTAGTAAAGACTGGGTCTGGAGATGCGTGTTTGACGTCGTGTCGAGCTACGCAGACCGACGTATGACATCAGTAGCATTACCATGCGTGATTCAAAAACAAACAGATTCCGCGCGACCGCGCATCAGCAACCCGCCGGTCTGCGTAATGCGCGGCAGCCCGCGAGCCCGCGAAGCCGGTCACACCTCACATCACTGAGGCACTATGGTTTAAAAGGATGCCGTGATCTTCGGAAATACAGTCAGTCAGTTGCAAAATCTACAGCGCCGTCAAAAGTTCAATGGGTTATCATCTCATATTTAAACATCAAATGTCAAGAGATACCAGAGAGCCATACGAGCATTTACATTACATCTTGACTGAGGTAAGAGGACGACACGACACAGCTAAATGCTAAAATGCTAGCAAAACACTTAAAGCTGCTTAATGTTATGAAGCTTGTGCTTTGACTGGACGTGTTTAAAAGTGCGCTGTTTATGATGCACATCCACAAAGGGAGTTAAACTTTCTTTTTTTTAGATAACTTAGTTGAAAACTTAGTTGAAGTCTTGCATTTATGCAGATAGATGCACGTTGTACATTTATGTTGTATAAAGGCTTAATATTATGCAGAGCGCTTCGGTTTGTGTTTGTTAACCCTTTAGTTACATTCCATCACGCAGCTTTTCCTGTTAGAGGTTTCTGTTAAAAACATTTAATTCATTAAAACTCCAGTATGTGTTCATTGTTCTGTCATAGTTTCTTCGAAATTAAGTTTTATTTGAGTGTTTTTCATAAAAATATTTTCATTTTCACCATGACGTGTACGCCCCGCCCCTTTGATTGCCCCGCCCCCAGTTAATCGAGTAATCGTTCTTCAGACCTATGGATTAATCGAAATGAAGAAATGACATAAATGCACATCCCTACTAGATTAATCGTTTAAAAAATAATCGTTTATCCCAGCCCTAGCCACAGTATGAGAAACAATTACGCAACTCCCTCTAGAGTTTACACATCAAGAGTTATCCACTTCGAAGGGAACAAGGCATAGGGATGATCACTTCCGATTGGAAAATGCACTAAATTTCTTCTGTGTGTTCTGCACCATCTGCAAAAGTGAGTCATAGTCACCTTTTTTGGTCGCATCGGTGGTTGTGTACTCCCACCTTATGGTACGGAAAGTTATCTCACTTTCATTTAGGCGCAGAACGGACGTGCTACTTGCCCACCATCCATTTTGTGTGTGAGGGCAATTTTGGACCCAGTCATACTGTAGCCAGCATTTGCGCAATGTGAGCCAGCCGATCTCACACTCTGCGCTACTTTGTTGGTGTAGGTTTGGTTGTGTTTCCCTACCCTAAAGGGAAAGTCCTTGATGTAAACCATTTTGCAGAAATGACCTCAGACCACTTTCACTTATTGAAAAGCTAAATGTTTGTTTTTGTTGTACTTTGTTTTATTGAGTATGCTGCTCATTGTATAATGTCTAACACTCATCAATATTTTAGAACCAGTGTGAATGTGACACTGACACTACCTGGGTATGTGGTCCATGTGACGCAGTACACAGGGGAATTATGGGAAATTGTACTTGGGGGAGGCCTAGAAAAAAATCTGACATAATGACTTCCTCTATAGTATTGACTTTCAGGAAATAACCAGAGATTTAATATACAAAAAACCCCAGTTATTATTAAGGTCAGATTCTTCTCAACATGATGGTGAGAGGAAGAAAATGCAATGAAAATATAGTTCAGTTGGCACATTTGCATACGTCTAGACAAGGCCTTTGTTTGTCATCTTTTCATTCGGCACTGGGTTATAAACGCACCACCCACTATGCTTATAAACACATACGGTCATTCAGTTTTTGTTTATGAAGACTGCATAGCCATCAGTCGTTGCTGATGTTATTAGCCATGAACTGTCAGAGTCAGAGATGCTTTGGGCTTTACACCGTCTGGTCCGTATTAACTCAACCCCTCCCAAAATTAAAACTCCTCACTTAGCACTTGTGTTGATAGACTGCGTGTGTGTCCCCGACAGGTGCGAGGCTCCCCTGTTTCTTGCATTGGTTTGCATGGGTGGCATGAACCGTGGTCTAGCAGCTGTTGGGTGTGTGTGTGTCTTTATGGTTATGAAAGAATGCTGGCCACCAAAAGTGTCTGGCGTTGTGTGCGTGAGATGGCACAAGTTGCACGCCTCTATCAAACTCTCTGATAAAATTCATCCCATAGTTGCTGCGTCTCTGTGAATCCTGCTAGTGTCGGATGCTTTTAAATGGTGTTTATTACCTGCTCAGACTGTAAGCTCCAGTTTGCTAAACTAGATTCTCATATTGCATTACAGTGAATGTAATGTGGTATAATGTGAAGTGTCCAGGCAGCTAAATGCTTGGTCTTAGCGCCAGACAGCTGTTCTGCATGGTATTGGGTTTTGCTTGTGTGTTTCTGTTGTGTATGCTAACATCATTCACTTGCAAAAATAAAGAGACGCCTAAAGAGTTCATATTAGCACCTCATTGGTACCAAAGAGTGCATATTAGTGCCCCAAAGATGTTGGTACCAAATCTATACATATCTGTATCTAAATGGTACATATAAGGACTTTTTTTAATGCCCCAGTGACAGCTTGGCGCCATTTTGTTCTGACAGTGTTGACAATACATTCAATTTGATGATGTTGTATGTAACATCATCCTAGGTAAAGTCAACATATGAATCGTAATGTCGATATGTTTGAGTATGTAGCTTACTATAAATGTATTTGTTTGTATTTGCTTGCATATTGGCTACACATGATGCCCACTTTTTGATGCTGCCACCCGTGCATATTTGTATGTGACCTTGTGATTTTTTGCGTTTCAATAGGTTCAGATTCACT
Source organism: Paramisgurnus dabryanus (assembly GCF_030506205.2). NCBI lineage: Eukaryota > Metazoa > Chordata > Actinopteri > Cypriniformes > Cobitidae > Paramisgurnus > Paramisgurnus dabryanus. Next base: position 33,437,867 of record NC_133353.1, read on the forward strand.
GGTGTTTCTTTAATATAAGCCTGTATTTTACCTTTATTGATGAACAATTTCTTCGTAGTATCTCTGTCAATTACAGTATTGAACTCTGACCTGTTTGTTTCTGTGTGTGTGTGTGTGTGTGTTTCATTGTTTGATTTTGGGTTGTGAATATGTTAGCATTGATATTAAATGTACAATAAGTAGGATTTACCGCCATCTAGTGGTGAAATTGTATTTTGCATTCAAACGAATAGTGCTCTCTAGCGCTTCGCTTTTCTAAATGCGTGTTGCAACTACGGTAGCCGTTATGTACTCCCTGATCTCCTTGTGCTTTTCAGCTAGTTCACGTGTTCTGAATAAAAACGCATTGTGGAAACGTGTTGGTAGGCTAGTGCTTTTTGTTCCTCTCGCTATTATAGTTTATCAGTATGGCGGAACGACATGGAAGCCTCTTTGGACTTACCCGTTCAATGTAAGTAAAAAGAAGAAATTCTAAGCTTACAAAGAAACGTTATATCTCTGGCAGAGGTCATTTGACACCAACGAGGACATATTTATGAATAAAGACATTGATTTTGATTAATAAAACACTTAAAATCCTACTTACTGTCCCTTTAAAGCTGTCTGTGACACAACAGCAAATGTTTGTTGTATATCTAACATTATGGTTAATAAAACAAAGACTTATCATTTTCATTGTATACAAGTTCAGCTTATTGTGGTGTCTTTTGTTCAGTTTAGAATGATGTAAATATTTTTCCTCAAATGCCATTCAAATGGACTGTTTGCAAATCAGGTTTGGCCAGCCTGGGCTTTCCACACAAAACAGATTAGGTTTCCCCTCAACTTCACAGAGGCGAGAGACGTTACTACAGTATTGTTTGAAATAATATTGTTTTAGGAATTGCTGATTATAAAAACACCTCTCATGATTTTGGTCAATACTGTTTAAAATATTTAGTACAAATTTACTCCCTACTGTTAGATCACTATTGTTACATGTTTCTCTTCAATTTCTTATGATGCTTTGGTCATCACTTTGGCCAAAAAAATATAGTATTTTTGATTGGCCTGAGGCCTAGATTAAGCAGATTTGAAGCGAAAGTATTTGATAATGTGTAATATGTGTTGAGAGCATTTGGTTAATATCATAATCTCATTTTTGACGGATGTGGGGTTTAGTGGCTTTTGCATCTGAGCTCCACATATCCAAATCTCAAAATGAAGGCTTGTTTGTATTAAGCTATATTATAATAGCCTCTTTTGTGGTCCTTATGTACCAGGGACTACACTAGAAAAGTTTATGACTTCTCCTGAAATGAAAGAGAAACTTATGAGTCACATTACTGAAAACATTTGGCTGTGGTTTAGTTTCAACCAACAATGTTTTGTACCTATTCTTGTCTATACTAACTACAGTGTATGTACAAGCCTCGGTATTCAGGATGTAAGCTTCAGATGACTTAACTGAGCGGGCTTTGCTTAAATCTGCATTTTTCTTTGATAGAAATCACACTGCAATCCTATTCTGATCCAACTTATTAATTTTGGTAAAACGTTATTAGGTGGAGTTTTTTTTAGATTTAACATTTATTGAGCAGCATTTTTTTTTGGATCAAGATAGGGCAAAATAAAATTCAGTTTGTATATTTCCTCATCTGTTTCCCAATATGTTCATTTTCATTTTACATAAAATGTAGCTTTATATGATGTTTCATTAAAGAGCTGAAACATCTAAAACATAATGTAACATAATGGCTAGAATCACAGTTTCACCTATTTTTAGTATATAGGAGTATTAGCTCAGCTTACCCCAGACTGTGCATGACTTCGGTCTGTTCAGTTTCTCATTAACAGCTTGTGCTTGTACGTTAATTTACATTACAAAAACTGCTTAGGGCAGACAAGACTCACCAAGTTATCTGACTGCTAAAAAGAGTTAATGAGTTCCTAGCAAATGCAAGATTGAAGTCCAAATGCGCTGAAAAGTAGTAACAGATCTTTAACTTAAAGGACAATAACTAAATTAAATGTAATTCAGGTCAGTCAGCAGACTCTCATATGACTTCTCAAATAGTAACCCGTTTAACACTAAATGAGTACTATAAAAAATAAAATTGTGGAATAAAGTATAACTGTTTTAGCTTAAGTTTATTGTCTGCAAATGCTGGTGATGTCACGGATTTACTTTTATGTGGTAGAAATGTAATTACATGTATTTTACATAAAATGTTTAAAAGTGTATTGCTTAAAGAATTGGTCAATTTTCTTTAAAAAATTCAAGTAAATTTACTCACCACCATGTCATCCAAAATGTTGATGTCTTCTTTGTTCAGTCAAGAAGAAATTATGTTTTTGAGGAAAACATTCCAGAATTTTTCTCATTTTAATGGACTTTAATGGACCCCAACACTTTACAGTTTTAATGCAGTTTAAATTGCAATTACAAAGGGCTCTAAACGATCTCAAACGAGGCATAAGGGTCTTATCTAGCCAAACGATTGTCGTTTTTGTCAAGAAAAATAAAAAATATGCACTTTTAAACCACAACTTCTTTTTTTCCTCCGGCTGTGTGACGTAATTGCGTAATGATGTGGAAAGGTCACATGTTACATTTATGAAACACACATTTGCGGACCATTTTAAACAATAAACTGACACAAAGACATTAATTAGTATCATTCCACATACAACATCGTCGGAACGGTCCTCTTTCTCCACACTTGTAAACACTGCGGCGTAGTTTCGCATACATCATCCGTGACCTCTTAACGTGATGACGTATTACGTGAGGCTGGCTGGTGCGTCACACGACTTTAAAAGTGCATTTTTTTCTTGGCAAAAATGACAATCTTTTCGCTAGATAAGACACTTATGCCTCGTTTGAGATCGTTAAGAGTCCTTTGAAACTGCAATTTTAAACTGCATTAAAACTGTTAAGTGTTGGGGTCCATTAAAGTCCATTAAAATGAGAAAAATACTGGAACATTTTTCTCAAAAAACATAATTTCTTCTCGACTGAACAAAGAAAGACATCAACATTTTGGATGACATGGTGGTGAGTAAATTATCTGGATTTTTTTTCCCTATAATTAGTTAATTTAGTTTCTGAAAAACACATTTAACCATCATTTAACCAGCACAAGACACACAGTACATTTCTAATGTAGTGATTCTTCAGTCCTGTTAAAAACTATGATTTAACACCAATTAAATTGACAGTAGACGCTTGTATTTTATCAGGCATCTGGCTATCCTTTTGCATTTAAATTTATTCATGTTATCTGGTACATTATATAACATAATTTATCATGTTAATTCTTTGTCTATTTACTACAATTAAAGGCCTGAAAATAAGAATATTTTCACAGTATGTGACTCTGGACCACAAAACCAGTCTTGAGTAGCATGGGTAGATTTCTAGCAATAGCCAAAAATACATTGTCAACATTATCTTTTCGTTTATGACAAAAACTATTAGGATATTATTTAAAGATCATGTTACATGAAGCTATTTTGTAAAATTCCTACCATAAATATATCAAAACGTTATTTTTGTGAGTGGATGCAGTTGCTAATGACTTCATTTGAACAAATTTAAAGGCGATTTTCTTAGTATTTTGATTTTTTGCACCCTCCGATTCCAGATTTTCAAATTGTTGTATCTCGCCCAAATATTCCTATCCTAAATTCCTATCCTAACAAATCATACATCAATGCATGTTATTTACTCCGCTTTCAACTGATGTATAAATCTCAATTTCAAAACTTATGACTAGTTATGTGGTCAAGGGTCACATATTACCTCTTACCATCAACAGAAAAATAAAAAGGATTGACTGATAAAATGGATTCTGGGTCATTTTACAGAACGGTTGTGCAGGGTATGGTTTTGTTTTTCACGCTTGTTGCACATGTCATATAACCGTTTGGCCTGGTGGTCTTCCCCAGAATGGCAATAAAAAAAGTAGCCAGTGTTAAATATTTTATTGACCCTGCCTCCTTTAAATGTACTCTGTACATCAATAATAGTTATTTTAATGTCTTGCATATAAATATTCTTTGAACATGTTTGGTATATAGTACAGTAATGATTCAATATTGAGCAGCAGTCAGATGGAGAGATGACCATGTCTAATTGATTTTAGTGTCTGGTCGTCACATGTTGTGTACACATTGTGCTTGCTTTTATCCCACTGAGATATATTGGTCAGCTTTGAATCTGTTCTTTATCCAGGATTTTTCTTTTGCTTCAGTAACTACACATAATACAGTCCATAAAAGAAACACTCCAGCAGTATCCTCATTTTGTCAATGCTCTAAAATCCGGTCTCTTGAGTGGTTTTGCTTGCATTAATGATGGCACAGAGGTGCTTTGTCATTAGTGGCTTAAAAGGACGACAACACAAGATTCATGGTCAACAGTCTGACTGGGAGTGTTTCTGGTCAGGTCTGAGCTCAAGTCACATCTATTTAAAATCACATTTGGATGTCAAATCAAATGTGTTTTGCCTGATCTGAAGCGACTTGCCTTGTTTGCTTGGTTCCAGTTACCCATTAAACTTAGATGAATGTCTTTAGGGATCATGTGTGCAGGTATGTTACGTGTCATAAAATCCTCATTCTTTTCTGAACAACTGTGAGTACAACTGGGAAGGAAATGGTTTAGCGATTATTTTAAGTGCTTATAGTTACCCCATCTATGACAACACCCGACCCCAGGCAGTGCAACATTGCACGCAGAAGAGTTTAGATACTTAAAGAGATTCTGACATTTTAATTCAGGCAAACTTATTTGCTGTTCAATGCCACAGCGACTGCCTAGTTTTTAAATGGCAGGTAATTTTTTTTTCTTTATTTGCATTTAATAAAAATATATTCAATATAGAGTTTTAAGCCAAGTCAGAGAAATTTCAGAGCGCCTGGGCATAAAGACGCGCTGGGATTAATGGCATCAGTTTTGAAAAGGTTAAGGGTCATTTAGGGTTCTTTTTTGTCCTCCAATCAAGTGCTCTGTCATAAATGAGTTAAAAATGAACAAATAAATAAATTAGTAAACTATTGCCCCTCCCCACGATACTATTGTGTATCGGTGATCTCACATGCTGGCGATAGGACGATCTCAAAATAGGGCATATCACCCAACACTATTTTCAGATATACAGTGTTTCCAACAGACTTAGTTTATTTGTGATGGCATAATGGGTTTGGGTGCGCAAAGTTACAGAAATGCTGTGCACGCTGCCTCGCGTACACACACGTACATACACGGACTCGTCAAGTTATTGAGATATCAAAGACGTTGTTTCTATCTGGTATTAAGATGTGTTTTGGTTGATCGAATTACAGATAGATGAGACATTCACGTTTACACCTGGGGTTTTAATCTGTCACCTTTGTCCACTTTTAACTGCTTCTGTCCTGACTTACTTCGGAGTCCCTCTGCTTTCGTTTAAATGGGAGCGGGAGAAATTACTGGTTTAAATTGACGCACACTAATTAGAGCCCGACCGATATGCATTTTTTGGGGCCGATGCCGATACAGATATTAGGGAGTAAAAAAAGACCGATAACGATATATCGGCCGATATTCTTTGTGCATATTATAGTACAGTACACATATACTACAGTATATTATACTACTACAGTACTGTACATAGAATACACTATATACATTAACAGAATATACTATATATAAATACTTTTTTGTGCAATGATCACTCACAAATGTGGTGATCAAACACTTAAAATAACGTGACAAAGATATGTAATATAGGCAGGTGTGTTTTACAAGTTAACAATTAACTTTATTATCCAAAATGATTCTGATATAAGTGCACAAAACAGTGAACTTGACTTATTATAAATAACTTTAAAACACAAACAAAACAAAATACAATTAACTTAAATCATTGTCAGTTTTGACGAGAATAATGTTATATTGGGCTTTTTTAAAAAAATGGAAACTAATAAAGACATTGTTTATTAGCTTTACAGTAAGTTATGTACTTCACAAATTAATAAAAAACTTACCGTTAAGACGACAATGCTTGACTGACAACATACTGATGTTGGCTTATGTTTAATGCACTGCACAACGTTTTTATAACACGAACCCACAGTGTTCTGCCAGGACTTTAAACTTTTATAAAACTAAAGCGTCTGCTCTGCACCTCTTATTTAGCGAGGGTGTAAAGTTGCGCGAGCTTATTTAATCAATTGCTTTGAAATGAGCATGTTCAGTAACAACACAAGCAGCTGTACTCCCACAGACTGCGCGTCAGTTTAAGCGCGTCCTTTCCCCGCCTCGCGTCTTTTCTTCCGCTTGCGTTTTAAACAACTCGCAAGTGGACAAAAGAGACGGATTAAAAACACCAAAATGTAAACAGGAATAATCTTATAATTCAATCGACCAAAGCGCGTCTTAATACCAGGTGTAAAATGTTGTGAAGAAACCGCGTGACTGCTGCCACCTGAACTGACTGAGAGACTGACTAAAGTGAAGGGGGGTTGGCCGGTGTCACTACAGTGAGTGAACTGGGTCGCCATTAGCAACCAATATGGTGCGCTCTGCTGGACAAACAAGTACCTACATCTTTCAAAAGCATTTAATGTTTTCTGTAAGGAACGTTCATATCGGCTGCATATCTGCAGCTTATACGCCGATACAGATATATCTGCGACATGCTCATATCGGCCGATAAAATCGGCAAAACAATAAATCGGTCGGGCTCTAACACTAATATTATGTCAGAGTCTGCTGCTTGTCAACATGCTGCACACAAAGTCACAACGACTGACGTGTGGGGTTTCCATTTGTGAAGGATTTGAATGAAATGAATGGAATGTAGTACTAGTACAGTCGTAAAAACAAGTGTGTATGTATAGTAGTATTTGATTAAGTCCAGGTCACAAAATCTGTGTGTGTTGTATTCATTGAAATGTTGTGGGGATGTGTGTTACAGCCTCACTGGGTTTTTTGTTGAGTAAAGAGGATTTGGCAGCGTGTGTTGTGGTTGACCTGATTTGGCAGAATGAAGAAGATTAGAAAGCCTAGTGGAGGCTCTCTCTCTCTCTCTCTCATTCTCTCTCGTTCGTTCACTCGCTCTCTCAGTCTGTCCATGTGTCTGATGTGACTGCTGGTATAATCTCTCGTCATCGACGAATGTGGGTCAGTGTGTGAATAATGGGTGCTGTGTTCATCTCTGTTGAAAAAAATCTCCTATTTGTGTTGCTGGTTTGTTTTCTCATAAACTCATTATACACCCTCTCTATCCAGGCTGAATTTTCACTGCCGAGCTTGATGCCCAATTCTGACATATTGACGATATTTGGACGACCCGCTTGCATCCTCTTTTAAAAGCGACTCATATTCAATATCAGCATTTACACTAAACACTTGTTAAAACAATTTGAAGTATTCATACTGACCCGGAAAAGCTTAAACCACAGAGGAAATTTAACTATGAAGATTATTATTATTTAATATTATTATATAATATTTGAATACAAGATTATACTGCTTTACTTTTGTAAGAAAATATAAAACTTTAGCATTTTTTTCACAAATGATTTCACAAATATCCGAATTGAGTCACTTTAAACATGCAGTGTAAATGCGGTCTTATTAGGATCAATGCAGGATAAATTATATTTCATTCGGGATGGGAACAATGTTTTAGTTTATGCATACATACTGTATGTTTTTGTTTTAGTGGGTTTACATTTGGAGGTAATTTGCAAACAGGGTAGCATAATGACAAATGTGATGATTTTTGTTTTAGCGTCACATGCAACTGTGTTTCAAGTTAAAAATAGTAAGATGATTTCAATAAGCAAAACTGGTTTTGGACAGAATGAAGTGGACTAACATAGACACACCTTTCATCTGGTCAAGATTTGGCTTTTATCCTAGAACCCCCCCCACATCCTCTTATCTCTTTCATTTATGTGTTGTGCTTACCCTTTAGCCTTTCGTTCGTGACATCATTGACAAAAATCAATAGAGTAGTAGAGAGTGAAATAAAAACTAACTAAACCAGATCAGTCTGTCTCATATCTTCATTTTCATGGCTTTATGCAAGTAATATTCCCCATGTGTGCTAGAGAAAGGGTTTTAGAGAAAAGAACTCAACATTTGATGTTTGCCGAGTGTTAATTATAAACAAGCTTCAGATCAGATTCGCCTTAAAATGTTTCATGTGTCATCTGCAACATGCTCACATGCACCACACGCAACACACGCTCAAAGAGGATTACTTTCATCCTAAAAGTTAATTTTAAAGACATCCCGATTTAGTCGTGCTGTCACCCTTTATGAAACTGTCCAGTCAGATCACTGACAACATTGTTGTGAATTCAGATGATTTACATATGTCACCACCAAGCGTGTCGCACAAGCCCTAAAAAGTGAAACCAAAACATCTTGATCGCCCCCTGTGACTGGGCCCAGGACCACAAGTCCGGAGTGTGCCATTTGGGACAGGGCCTTTGTTTTTAAAATAAGTTTGTTTTTAGTTAGTTATTAAATGCTATAAAAACGGTAGTGTGACATGATGATTGACAGCTGTGATATGTGAATTCTTGGAGGGCGGGGCCTTGATTTCACGGCTTTACTTCCTGCTCACTACTGCGCAGGACTGGTCCAAAATCGCTTCTGCGTAGACTCAAGACCCAAGATGTCAGCGCTGTATAGGACACTGGCGGCTTCACTTTTCACCAATGGAAGAGAGCAAACGGGCGTCGCCTAACTTTTTAAGAGTCTATGGTCACCACAATGTAGATGAAACCATCCTTTCAGTGGATTAAATTATGTGCATGGGGGAATGGCAAGATTTTTTAAATAATTTGAAATACGATCATTTGTAAATCAATATGATCATTTGAAATACTAATAAGATGTCAATGGGTAAACAATAGATTTCTCATGATCCGTTCTTCTCTTTTTCTCCCTAGGTTTCTCCTTCCTATGTTCATCCATGATTCTGCTGTTTGCTGATGGAACAGAAGGTTCTCTCTAAGTCCCCCATGGTGTCCAGACTGCCAAAATTTAGTGCCCGTTCCGTCAATGGTACCCCCTCTCCCCTTCCCAATGGTACGACCCAGAGCGTGCCTTTACAAGAAGTCAAGAGTCCCCCTGCAAAGCCAAATGGATTTGTCCGAGCCTCTTCTTTTTCCATGAAATGGAGAAAGGATGGTGGTGGGACAGTAGACCCCGCAAGCCCCGATGAGAGTCATCCGAAAGACGTACGCTCAGCAAAAACATGCAGGTCTGCTTCCTCACTCTCTGCTGGAAGCCCCAAACCCACACCAAATCCAGTAAAATTTCCCAAACCCAACCTGATTCCTAAACAAAAGCCCAAAACCTCTCAGATTATAACAACCAGCAACGGTCAGGACATAAACCATAAAAACTCAGGCTCCAAGCCGACTCAAAATGGGACGCCACCTGGGCAGGCACTTTCTTCAGGGCTCCCGCGACCAAGGGCCAACTCAGGCTCTCATGGAAGCAGCTCAAGGGACAGCTTATCCCAATCCAATGATAGTTTGTCACGACAGTCTAATGTGCATGACTATATGGTACGTTCTCAGAGCTTCACCCATTTTAAGCAGCTACCCTCACCGACCAACGCTCCCATGACGCGCTCCTTCTCTTTCAACAAATCTGTAGAGTTGGCCAAACCATTGGGTAATACACAGCTACGACCTCCTCGAATGCTCAGCCTTAAATCCCCCCAAAGCCTTGGCAAAGGCCGCCTGGCGCTCGGTTTGGGGGGTTTGCGGTTTAGACCAGGGCTGTCAGACCAATTCCCTGGTCCGTCTTCTCCTTTGGACAGTTTAACGCCTCCTAGTACCATAAAGAGACCCCTTCTACCTAACTCTGTGTTGACAACGCCCACATTACAGACTCACAGGTTTAATCGATCAATTGCTGCCAAATCGCAGTGCCCTCTGGTGGTTGGGAGGACACCTGTAGAAAATGATGTCATAACCCCACCTCCCACTCCGGAGCTGCATCAGAGCTGTGTTTTAAAGAGTGTAAGTGTCTAATAACATCATTTGCAATTTACATTTAAAGCTGTTTATGAAAGAAAAGGTGTAGTCGTGTATTGTAGCTGAGTTTATCTAAATCTATCTATGAAAAGGCATCCAAGACCACAGATTCCCCAGAGGAGCCCTCAACAGAGCAGGAGATCGATGGGAACCTCGGCTACACTAGGGAGGCCCCAGAGGACATGTCTCTCTCCTCTGCGTCCTCTCTGGAAAGAAATGACACTAGCGAGGAGTTCCTAGATGACTTCGAGAACCCAGTGGACCAATTACATAACGGCATCCCGCATAACAAAAGTCCTGGGGCCACTTCCACCCAGACACGCCTTCAAAGTTTCCTAGATGACACTATTGGTCAAGGAGGTACAGTATATGCATGATTTCCACAAAAACAGTGGTTATAGTAATCAGGGTTCCCATGGTTCTTTGAAAGTTTGTGAGTCTGGGGAAAATCTGTCTGGGGATATACACACTTCAGACGCACTTACCCCTGGAGGCGTCCTCAATGTGTCACCGCAGTGACGCAGCGCGAGTTCCCTTGAAAGGGAACTGTAACAATGTATCTTAAAAGGTAACACGATGTAACCTTGCACTCACTTGAAATGAGTCCACATTTAGTCCTTGAATTTGAGGGTATTGGACCTGGAAATCCTTGAAAGATCCTTGAATTTGAAGTTATCTAAGGTGTGGGAACCTTGAGTAATGTTTATGCTATGTGAAGAGCGCAAACGAGATCACAACTATGGTAACTTTGTGAGTCTGATCTTCTCTCCTTACCTCATAACCCTCCCATCTCTGTTCTCAGGTGGTAAGGCAGATCTGAGGGCTGGACCACCCTGTGAAACTCTGATAATGTCCCCCGATGTGGACCGTCATGGGGGTCTCTCATCTCTAGAGCTGTCACCCTCAAACAGCTCTGGAGGAACGTACATGTGGGATGAGGAAGGGATGGAGCCGCTGGGACAGAACACACACATGCGCCATTGCAGTAGCTTTGAGTCAGACCTCAACAGCATTGTGAGTACTTGTACACTCTGCCAAAAAAAAAAAAAGTTAATGTTTACTGTCGGGGCTCTGCTGCTGCGTATGAGGAGAAACATTTTATTTTGTGCGTTAACTTGTCAGCGTCAATCGGTGCATTATAAAATGTAAAAAAAAAAAATTAAGAAAGGAATATAAAACTACTTTACATATACAGAATATAAGCAGTAGCTACGTTACCATTACATGTTAAAATCCGCAAATTGAAATAGCAACTTGAAAATGCGGCCAATGGAAAAAAATGTGCATAAACTAAAATATGACACAACGTTTTTACCATTGATGAGGTGATGTTTCAGACTAGGGGTGCATAATGATTAATCGCGATTAATCTATAGCAGAATAAAAGTTTGTTTTTACATATGTGTGTAAACTGCATATAATAATTATTTATATATAAATATGCACACATGCATGTATAATTGTAAGAATTATTTTTAATATATGAAGTATTTATATTTAATATAAATTATACATAAATTTACAAATGTGTATATACACATGTAAACATTTCTTAAATATACACATGCATTTGTGTGCATTTATCTATACAAAGTTATTATACACAGTTCATACGTATATATGATGTAAATAAAAATCTTTATTCTGCTATAGATTAATCGCGATTAATCGTTATGTATCCCTATTTCAGACAATTTAAAAAAGGAATATATTGCAAAACGGCAATGAACGCAATTTTTGGAAGCGCATCACATGATCATTCTTTAAATATTGTTTGGTATGTTTGATTGGAGGACAGGACAGAAGAGGTGTGTTCGGCTTCATGTGGCGTCACAAGAACTGTCAAAGACACTTGACATTGAAAAACCGTGAAAGCTATTTGAGAGTCGACTGCTCTGTATGCTTTTGAGTCACTCCCACTGTATTTTCATGTCATCCACATGACGGTGTTTGAAATGACTTATCGCGAGACCACACAACTACATTTTAGTTGCATAAGATCAGTTATTAAAAACAGTGTCATTTCACAGTAGTTTTTGTCGACATTTAGAAAATAGTGCTGAAGTTTTGCATGAATCTTTATGAAAACGCAGCTAGTGTAACACATAAATAAACAAAAATTTAATATACACAGTTCACACACACACACATGATGTAAACAATTTTTTTTATCCTGCTATAGATTAATAATTTCCCCTTAATCCTTATAATCCAAAGGGCTTAAACACAATGGGGCAGTTTCCCGGACAGGGTTTAGTTAATCCAGGACTAACCCTTATATTATATAAGGAAATTTAAGTAGTTTTTACTACACTTGAGACAAAACAATGGCACTGATATATGCTAAAATGCAAGGCGGGGACAGTTTCCCGGACAGGGATTAGATTAATCCTAGACTAAAATAAATTTAAGAGCTGTCCAAAATGAAAACAACTTGCACTGACATATCTTAAAAAACCCTTTGTTTTGCCTCAAAATGTAATGTTTTAGTAAGGCATGTTTGTTAAAACTAGTTACATTTCATAATTAAACTAAACTCTAGTCCTGGCTTAAAATAATCCCTGTCCTGGAAACCACCCCAAGACGTTTTAAAATTAAGGCACCTTAAACATACATTTTAGTCTGGGACTAAGATTTACCCCCTTCAGTATCTAAATAAGTACATTTTACAAAAGTAAATTCACAGTTGTTATATAATTGCACATGTAAGGTACAGGTACACATGAATATGGCAATACAGTACCTGTGTCAGTGTGATAATGGAATCTGTTACAATAACATTTACATCTATGCATTTATTTATTCTGAATAAATGTACTAATTTACATACTGCCTGGCCTTTAAGGCCTTATTAATGTAATGTTCTCTGCCCAGTGCTGTTTCTCACTATGTGAGTGTCTGTAAACCCTTGTGTTACGAATTTTTGTGTGTGCTTGCACATGATGACCTCTCTTCATTACCGATCCTGCTAATTATTTCCCTGCTTATAATGTATTAGCTTCTGTGGCTCTGACTTGTGACTGCAGGATTCTGACAGTCGAATTAAAGCGAGGTGCCGTTTCACCTCAGCTGCTTCCAAGATGTCCCATTGCCGGGTGGGAATGCTAAACAGTGCATGCTTAACATTCCAGCTTTTGATTCTATTGAAACCGGCTTGGATATTTTTTATTTATTCGGCATGAAATACCAATCTTCCTCTGTGGCAAATAAACAAACACGCACACAGACATACTTGCTATGTATTATTTAATTGTTTATAAATATAAAGGTGGCTGAGTCACTGTTATAGTCGCATGGGTGATGATGTTGTAAAGCAAGAAGCAGGAGTTTTATTTACCTGAATGTGCTTGAGGTTAAACCAGGCTTTGAGTGACATCTGGTGGTGTGTTGGAGGTATTGCAAGTAAGTACTGTTTATATTTAGGATTTAGTTTAAAAATTAGACACAACTAGTTTGAGAATATTATAGAAGTTTAAAGGTGGACACTTTTGACTTGGCAAAGCAAAGTAGTAACATCCACTCAAAATGTTTTTGCAACTGCATACCATCAGGCAACCATCATGAACAACAGAAAACTGATGCAAAAGTATATTATCATTGCGCAAGTGTTTTTGCATAACCCAATGTTATCGTATTAAATCAGTGGCTTGTCTCACACATCAACAGCAAAAGCAATTAACTTGATCCTCTGACAGCAGTGGATCTTCTCTAGATCCTTTAACTACATCTATATTTAGTTTAAGACTCATGTGCTGTCACTGATACTGAAAAAGAGGCTGGGCTTTATTTAGATGTGATCTGGCCTTATGCTTTGTCTACAGCTTAAAAATGTTTTAAGAGAAAACTACATTTAAATGTACGTTATGGTATTTTGGTTCATTTGATAACAGATTTTTGAGCAAATATTTTATTGTTCTTGTAGCTCAGTGGTAAGAGCATTGCATTAGTGGCACAAAAGGTCAAACCGAGAGAAAACTTTGCATTCCTTGCAATGCACACATTTGCCAAATGCATATAGGAACATCTAAATTTGGTTGGCATAAAATGATTAATTTATTATAGATGAGGATTATTATGCTATGGTTGTAAGAGGTTTTTACAAAGTAGGAATAAAGTATGAAAGCTACTGCTGCAGGACGTAGAAGTGATAAATACTCTTTAAAGCCACAAGGGGGCAATACAGACACATTTCTGTCTCTTGTGTTTTTTTTCTCCATACTCCTTGTGTTTGTTTGTGTGCGCATTTAATCCCTAAGTTGACTTTGACTTCAAAGAGCATCCCCTGTTAGACTCAGTTAAGAGTTGTTTATTTGGACTAAAAATAGTCTTGCAGGAGGTATTTACAGGTTAATTCATTACTGCTTAAATGAGCTAGGTGCATAAGCCTTTGTTTTCTCAACACTAAGTGATTCTGAAACAAGCGTTTATCTGCCACCTTTTCACTATTAATTAGCTGAGAGTTATAGCTCATTGTTTGCGCTTTGTCATTTTCTGACATTGTTAATACTGTAAGCAGGATTTGTATAATTTCTATAAATATTTTACCCCCTAATAACCTCTTAATTTATGGTTAACTGGTTTATTGAGTTTCATTTTACTTTAATCTCTTAGAGACCCCTGTTTCCTCATTATGTTAAAGAAATAGTCTCATTTTCAATATTAAAATATGTTATTACCTTAACTAAGAAGAGTTGATACATCCCTCTATCATCTTAGTGCGTGCACGTAAGCGCTGGAGCGCGCTGCGACACTTCGATAGCATTTAGCTTAGCCCCTTTCATTCAATGGTACCACTCAGAGATAAAGTTAGAAGTGACCAAACACATCAACGTTTTTCCTGTTTAAGACGAGTAGTTATACGAGCAAGTTTGGTGGTACAAAATAAAACGTAGCGCTTTTCTAAGCGGATTTAAAAGAGGAACTATACTATATGGCGGAACAGCACTTTTGGGAGTACTTCGACTAAATACTAAGAGTTTGCAAATACTAACTTCATGTTTTCTTGCTTCGATTGAACAGACACATTTACACAAAATTATCTCGAAATGTCTTGATTATTTTGATAATTCTTATGAACTTTGCTTTTGTTATATTTTAAGGGAATGTAAACATCTGAAAGTAAACCTCTTAAACAAGGGACAAAGAAAAAAATCACTCGCTGTTCTTGACTCAATCACTTTTGTTGTAACTCAAAATACAGATGCTGAAAGGATGATGTTTTGAAGTGACAATGAGTTTCTTTTGTTGGTTAGGATATTATAACCGATATTGCAGAAAGAGATTGTACAACAGTACTCTTAAAAATATTGTTTAACATTTTGATTAGTGAAAATATAAAAAAATTCTATGTGACCCGTGCTGGCAAATGAATTAAGTCTGAATGAGTACATTTTCAAAAATGAGTATTTTACTGCATCCATACCTTAAACGGGGATCCCACATGTCCTTGAAATCCTTGAAAGTTTGTGAATCTGGAGGAAAAATTCAAAGTTTTTTGAAAATATACATGCATAGATACAGGTCATTGAAAGTTCTTGAATCTATTTTATGCAAGAAGTTTTCTGAAGAAAAAAAAATCCATATTCCCTGTGTAGTGTAGGATAATATCATAAAAATTCTAGACTTTTTAAGCACACGTGCTAAACTGTTTGCTTTAAATGCTTATATCTTCTGTATGTGAATGTTGATTCATACCAAAATGCTTTTTTGCATAGTTGTGTTTGACAAATGAAAACGTCTCGGGTTACGTATGTAACTGTTGTTCCCTGAGAAGGGAACGAGGCGCTGCGTCTCCCTTGCCATACTTCATGCGTTCCTGTTACGCCGTCTTTGGGAATATTACAGATAGCGATACACCTCCTGGCTCCCGCGTCACCCTGTCTTTGTCGTTAAGCCTCACCATTGGTTGAATGTGATATACACATTCAGACACACTAATCCCTGGAGGCGTCCCCAAAGTGTCACCGCAGTGACGCAGCGCGAGTTCCCTCAAAAGGGAACTGTAACAATGTATCTTTAAATGTAACCTCGCCCTCATTTAAAAATGTGTCCCCACATTTAGTCCTTGAATTTAAGGACATTGGACCTGGAAAGTCCTTGAAAGGTCCTTGAATTTGAAGTTAACTAAGGTGTGGGAACCCTGCTTAAAATTACTCGTAAAACTAATGATTTAGCATACACAAAAAGTCAAAAACAATATCTACAGAAAAACATATATGTTCAACTTTTTTATTTCTTTTATTGTATGATTGACATTGACACAGACAGTTTTAAAGAGCACCAATGGTCCGATTCACGATTTTACATTTCCTTTGGTGTGTAGGTGTGTATTGGTAGATGTTAATGATATGCAAAAAGTACAAATCCCAAAGTAAACAATGATGCGAGTTATCATCTCCAACGTAAATATATATATCAGGGTCATACTTCGGCCTTAAGAAGACAACTTTGAATCCTTTTGAAATGTATGAACTTAACATCATTTGATTTTTAGATATTGTTTTACAGAAAAGTTACAGATTGCAGCTTTAAATAACTATCATTAACATCATTAAACCAGATTAGTAGTTCATATATGCAATAATTATTACATCTAAATGGATATTTTTTTAATGTGATAATATCCCGGTCCATTTGATCCCTCAAATCCGAGATTTTATTCCCAAACGTAGCGCTCAGATTGTTTGAAATGTAATCAGAATTGTGGTTTTGTCCGATAGGACCTTTCTTAAATGTTATCTGAAGTTATGTCTGTATCGGTCCAGCTCTAAAGGGACCTTTAATCCCATCTGTGCAGGTCTATTTGAAATGGGCTGCGTTTTTCCGGCTCTTTCCGGCGCTGGAGGAGAGTGCTGATGGAGCTTGGGCTGCGTGTCTAAGCTGGCGCCCGGCGCAGTGAAATGTCATTTCCTTTGAAGCAACCTGCCGTGACTAAGCCCTTTTATATTGGGAAAGAGTCAGAGATAGAAAGGCCTAGAGACTCCTGTGTGCGTATAGGTGAAGGGTGTGACCTCTATGTGCTTTAAATACACTTTGTATTCACTTAGAGGTGAAGCACTGCTGGCTGTACAGTATGTTGGTGTTGGTAGGTGTGTGTTTGTGTCTCCCCGTCCATGACTTGAGGCCTGGTTCTGTTTATATACTATAGATATAAATATGATTAAAGATGACTTGAAGTTATTTAGTGAATGGATTGTAGCTGCATGATTGATAATGTTGTCTGAAGTGTGCTGAGACTTGAAACTTGCTTGTACTGTCTTTCCCCCAGCTGTCCTTTTTATGTGAAATATGGAAAATTATGCAAAACGTTTCACTTGGTACTTTGTCTTTTTTGAACAAGAAATCTTTTGGGAGAAATAAATATATTTTATGTGGCTCAATAACATAATTTGTGCCACACAGTTTTTTAGTTGGTTGTAGCAAAGGTTTAAGATGGAAACGCAAAGGCTGCGGGTTCGAACCAAGGTAGAGAATAAGTCATTACAGAGATTAATTTGTCAGTGTTGTGCCCTTGAACGGGACACTTAACCCCTATTGATTCATAAAATGTCTTTGCAATTAGTTTAATGTTTAAGCATTTGTTAAATGTCAAGTGACCAATTAAAAAATGCTTTTCATGACGTCCTACTTCCAGAAGAGTAAGTTTTCTTGTGTTATGTAAATTAGGCAACACCACCTGTATTGAGAAAACTATTTTATACACAAAGTGAAACTTCATTAACCTCCTAACTGTGGGTTCACACCAGATGCGAGTTCAACGATTTGCACGAGTAGATTAAATACAAAGTCAATGCAAAGACGCAATCAGACGCGTCCTCGCATGGGGCGATGCGAATGACGCGATATGGGTGGCACGTTTGCCGCGAAAACACATGCTATTCACCTCAAACGCCTCTCTGCCCAAGTTGAAAGTATTCATCTCGAGCGAAAAATTTGCATGATACGAAGTTAAATCCCGCGAGTAATCTAGAGCGAGTAACGCCATGCCCCGCGTTTAGTGTGTACGTAGTATAATACCTGGTGTGTCCCACATAATACTTAATTCTGTGTTACTGGAACCTGTTGTACACAAACGTGGACAATTACACTGCTTCATGTTCAAAGAAAAATATTTAGTTATTATATTTATTGGTTCTTTCTAACCCCAAAAAAATTGTCTGCAGAACACATTTTTGGTATTTTGGATGAAAACCAGGAGGCTTCTGTCCTTATGATAAATTTCCATTTTGGGGCGAACTATCCCTTAAAAATGAACGGGTCAAATATGAAATAGTAAATACTTGACTATAAAACTCCTCTTTGAATTAACTATAAATAAGTAAAATATCTCTACAATTTGTGACCCTGGACCACAAAACCAGTCATAAGTAGCCCGGGTGTATTTGTAGCAATAGCCAATAATACATTGTATGGGTCAAAATTATAAATTTTTTATGCCAAAATATAATTATTATATAGTATATATTAGTATATTTTGTAACTTGTACTATCATCAGTATATCAGAAATTAATTTAAAATTTTTAATGTAAAAATGCAACTTTTAACTCTTTCCCTGTTTTTTTTGTTTTTTATTTTTTAAGTTGCCAGCCAGTGCCAGCATTTGTTACGATTTTCACAAAAGTTGAATGGCTTCCAGAAAATGTTCTTCTTTAAATATATTAACATACAATATATCAAATGAAAGAACAGACCCTCTGCTTAACAAATATGGGTAGGGTTCTTTAAAAAATACAAAATTTTGTTCAAAAAGATGAGACTTCCGTTTTGTGAAGGATTTTTTCAAAGCGATCCTCAAAAAACATACACGGACATACAGCTGTTTGCCCTAGGCCGGGCATTGTTTCCCAATCCTGTTCCTCGAGGACCACGAGAAACACTGCCCTAGGGCGATACTTCCAGGTTTTATAAGTTGCGGAAGAGCGGTAATAGCGGATAATAGCGGTATTACGGATTGGCGGAAATACTCGTCATTGGCAGGAAAGCGCTTTCTCTTATGGGGGTGAAAGAGTTAAAGGCAATTTTCTCAATATATAGATTTTTTTGCATCCTCAGATTCCAGATTTTCAAATAATTGTATCTCAGCCAAATAGGCCTGTAGCGACGCGTCAATGACGTCGAAGTCAAAATTTCGTTGCCACACGCCAAAACATTAAATTTAAGGCCCAAAATGAATGATCACATTCGTCTAATCTTTCATAGCAATCCGCTGAAGTCGCTCTTACAACCTTTAAAGTATATAATTAAGAATGTTTTTGGCATTTATTTGAGATACATCATGGTTTAGTCGTTCAATTAGTCGTTAGATTAGTTGACTAATCGGAACAATAGTCACCCGATTAATTGTTTAATAAATAGTCGTTTACCCCAGCCCTACAGCCAAATATCGTCAGATCCTTACAATAACCATACATGAATGGAAAGCTTATTTATTCAGCTTTCATATGTTGTATAATACTTGTTTTGTGGTCACATTTGGTTCCCTTTCCGAATCTTACCCTGATTTACAGAAACCAGTTTGTAGTAGAGATCTTGAAGATCTTTTAATTTGGGTCACGCCAGATTTGTTTTTTGCTGGGTGTAATTCAAGGCCAGCCACAAGGTCATGTTTTACGGTTTATCATATCAAAACTTCAGCGCACATAAATGTAGCGAATGTCTTTCTTCTAAGAGATTTTTTCCTCTTTCTTCTCTAAGACAGACTTCATGTTTAGAATCGCTTTAAAATGCATTAAAAAACACTCCAAAAGCTGATAACTGCCCCTTGTGCGTCTACGGCACAGCTTGAATCGTCATCCTCATTTTCTCTTCGAGGACAAATTGAGTTTTTTTGTTGCTTTTTTGTGGGATATTGATTTTTACCTTGGAATGCTTTTTGCATTTACAAATAATCAAATGGCCCCAAAAGCACCTGTTTTGCTCTTCATCTTAATGTTCTTTATTTTGTTTTCAATTAATTTACCTTCCATCGAATCTCTTTGAGTTCTTTCGCTTTGGTTTGTGCCTGACCTCTAGTAATACACAAGCATTAGTCGGTTTCCTTGAATTATCACAAATAAATAAAAGTAATAAATGTTGCAATCATTAAAAACGTTTTTGTTCTCTCTCTCTTTCTCTCGTTCTTAGGACATTCTGAACAACTTGGATAACACTGGGTCATGTGACCTGGAGGAAGAGGACCTCATGCTTGATGTGGATCTGCCAGAGGATGGGGCATTGCGCAGCGGTTAGTAAACACAAACACGCCTGCACACACAGAAAGAGTGTAATTGAGTTCTGTAGTATAACCTGTAATCAATGTCTGAACCAAAATTGCTTTCTACTCGAAGTCTGACCGCCTCCCCGAGCAGCACAACTGTGATTATGGTTACGGAAAGTTTAATGGAATTACTCATTGAAGATCTTGGTGGCTGTTGTTTTGAAAAGACTTTCAACCAGCACTGTTTTCTTAAACCTGTGAATCTGGTTAATAAATTACTGCAGTCTGTCTGATTCTGTTCAGCACTAACACTCTTTATCATTATACTTACAATAGGCCACTTACTGAATCTAATCAAACCTAATCAACCATGTATTGATCCGTCTCTGATGATCTACTTTCAATTTGCTTTCTGTTTGCATAGACTGGGATGGCTGATCAGGTTTAATCAGTGTGCTGATTGATCACAGCCATATTTAAGTGTGATTAACAACTTGCAATTTTTCTATACCTCAATATCTTTATTTTTTATGAATTGGACACAATGAAGAATGTTGAGGACTGAATCTAGTATAAAATGTTATTCTTATTATTACACTGATTCATATTATTTCCAAATGACGCAGTTGGAAAAATAGAACAAGATTTGTTTTTCAGCAACTTGTGAATGAGTTTACGTGACCGTGAGGCAAGGGGATATGTTTATTTTATACCGCAACTGATGTTTGGCCTTTGAAACTGTGATGATGTTTTTGCTCGAGGAATTCTGATAAGGGGAAAGGGTATATTTTTGTGTTGTGACTGATCACAGTTTCAAAGTTTTTAAGCCATTGTAGTCAACTTTTGAAAGACACGTATGGGTGATTGTATAGTTGCACGTATACATTTGGTTTCCGATGTCATTATTTGTTTTTGCTTTTGTGAATGGTTATGTTTTTAATTATTTTTATAATTTTGTACTCCTCTAACAACAATTATGCTTAATAAACTGATAATGTGTAGGCTCATATAATCACGTGAAATGGTTTTTTTTTATTGGGGAAAGCCCATAAATGGCATATGCAAAGAATGATTGGCACAGGTTTACCCTGAACAACTATATGTACTATGTGCGGTGACATCACTGACTGCAAAAATCTGACAAATCTCCAAATCCCATGTAAACACAGTTTTCTGCATAGCCGGGTTATTGATTTGCATGTAAATGCGTGAAACCGTTTACTATAAGCAGCAGATTTTTAAATAGTTTATTCTGTGCATGTCAATGCACTCAGTGTCACAATATGTTACAGGTAATAACATTGTTTATATTTATTTTTATCAACATATCCTCCAACTCATATGATTGCTTTGGTCGTTTGTCCATTTCACCAAATACGACCAAATTAGCGCCTCTACCGGCAGCAGGTGAAACATAATATATTCGGGTATAAAATTATATTTTGGGGTATAATTTGCTATGATGACATGTACAGGGATAACATTTTCAGTTTAAACTGCCAGGATTAATTGTATTTTATTACACATTACACTATTCAGGCATTTAGGGCAAATAAAGTACCCATTTATTATATGATATAAACACAGCATACAAAACAGTCACAACTTTTTAAAAAGTACTTAAAAATGTATATATGTATGTGTGTTTGTTTAAATATACATTTTAATTACACACAGCACACACACATATATTATGCAAAAAGTACTTTTATTTTGAATGCTATAAATCGCGATTAATCTTTCCCAGCCCTATATTTTAATATATGTTCTATATTATATATACATAAAAAAAGATACATAAATAAAAAAATCTTAAATGTATATATGTATGTGTGTTTAAATATACATAATAATAATAATGATAATTTGTTATGCTGTTAATCACGATTAATCTTTGCCCAGCCCTAAAATATATTTATATATTTACATATTCAATATTATATATCAATAAATAAAAAATACATAAATAAAAAATCAGAAATGTATATATGTATGTTTGTTTAAATGTACATAATAATTTCACACCACACACACACACACACACACACACACACACACACACACACACACACATATATTATGCAAAAAATAACTTATTTTTTATGCTATTAATCACGATTAATCTTTTCCCAGCCCTAAAACATATTTATATTTTATATATTCTATATTTTATATGAAGCACGCATACATACATACATACATACATACATGCATGCATACATACATACATACATACATACCTACATACATACATACATACATACATACATACATACATACATACATACATACATACATACATACATTCATTTAAAAAAATTATACATAAATAAAAACATTTCTTAAATGTATATATGTATATTTTGTTCAAAAAAGTGTCTCATAGTTGAAAATTATGATTTCCTGTCATCCGAATTAATAATTGGCAATTCTGTTACTGTCAAACTTTATTACCAATATAAGAGAGCGTGAGAGAGGATTTTCAGCTATATATAATATAACATGTTGCGATCCAAATGAGTACCAAATTATTAAATTAATTAAAAATAAATAACCATTTGAAAAAGCAGAAAAAAAGAATGAATTTGGACACAAATGTACCTATATAATCATCCACATAAGTTATTTTGGGGTAAAAATTTAAATATGCCACACAGTCTATATCACAGAAATGGGATATACTGTAGCATGTCATACAGTCACTGCTTGACATTTATGTTAATACTGTGTTAAATACTCTTAGTTAGTTAATATTCAGCAAATGCTTGTATGTTGCGTTTTCTGTACTGTTAAGTACTGTAGCCACACAGCATTACTGCTTATGCTGCTAGTGTATCATCAACAATATCCTGTAAATAGCTACTTCTCTGTAATGAATTAAACATCATCTGAGTCATCTAAATGGCTTTTAGGAACATTTGGTTTCAGAAATATTTTTATGTTGAGGTCATTTCAGAGTCTGTGAGAAATTCCACACCCAAAAGTGAATAAACAAGGCTTCGTACCATAAACTTTACCGCATACAAGTGAATGAGTGCCTTCTGTGTATAGGGTGGTCCCACATGAGCGCTTCCCTTATGGGACTCTTCCAGTTGGACCCATCAACTGTTTTCCCGTTGATGATTAATAAAGATGTTTGTGTTTATTTGAGCATCTGTGTTTGTGTTTGCATTCAGTATTTTGCCAGAACACAAATCTAATTCAACACTGCATGTTGTATGGTATTTATAGCCCCGGGCGTTTTGCCCTGCAGTCATGTGAGGGGGCAAGTCCAAAAAGAGCCCGGAGGTGGGAATAGATGACTTCAGAGCCCCCTCCTCTTCTCCCCTCCCTCTCTTGCTTGCTCTTTCCCTTCTTCATTCCTTCCATGGTCGATCTGGCCTCTTGGCAGGCAGGAAGACATGCTGTTTTGACGCTGGTTCCCGTGACCGGAGGGAGGCCCTGCCTAAGGGCTGTGTCGACCCAGCCGAAAAACACCACCGTCTTGGCTGCCAACACGTCCAACTGCCCTTCTCTTGTGAAGTGCCCGGGGACTTTGGGATTACAGCTGGGTTTCTGAATGTGTGTCTGATTCTGGTCAGTGTTCCTAGGGAGTTCCCAGAACTCAAAAACACACACATACACGCTCCAGCGGGGCGTCAGAGTTATTGGACCTGCCACTGCTCGGCTGAGAAAGTCACGAGAAGTTTTGAAGAAAACTTTTTAAAAGTTGGCCGTCTACTTTTTGGAGCACTTTAAAATTTAAGTGTTTGGCTGGATGTAGTTTTTCTTTTGGACATGTCACTCAGAACAGACCTTCACTAAGTTTATTTGTATTCGTGGCACACGATAAACAAGGACAAGTGGAATGTAGCAGGTTTGTTTTGGTCTGTCTTACTCTGCGGCGTACGAGACTGAAAGAGAATATCCAAAGCGTGTTTGTATGTGTGAGAGCATTTTATATGCCTCACAATGCATGAATGTTAGTGTGCCCTGATATATCGCCGCAGGCAATGTAAGTGCTTTGTATCCAAACTCTAAGACACCAAAAAGAGTTGTGGATTTGGAAGGACGCTGCACGACCTCGTGAAGGGTTCATTTTCTTTCCAAGAACTGTGTGAATGTGTGTCGCACTGAATGTGTAAATAGTGTTGCATAGTAGGTTTTTGTTCATGGTGTTTGTTTGTCTGTTATTGACTGGTGCACACAGATGGAATGGCCCACTTTGAGCGCTCTGAGAGGGGCGGCCGGCCGGCTCAATGGAGACGAAGACAGCACAGATGGAGTGGAACAGATCATCCTCACAATGACAGGCAAGTCCTTCTGAACAAAACACATACATGCTCAGCAGAGCGAATGCTTACCTGTAGGTATGTAAATAGGATTAAAGAGGCCATTTTATGAATTATAGTCATGACTAAAAGGGACACTAAATACTGTGAAATATGGTCAGGACTACAACCCGTTCAACTGTGACATTTCACAGGATAGCATTGTCTGTAGTGGGTTTATAAAAGAGTTACTACACAATGAAAATATTAATAAATAATGTTTGACCCAGTCTGATTTTTTTTACATAAAATCATCTTACATACAGTAATGTAAAGAAAATTATGTGAAAAGTAGCCTTGATATCTTCAATATTGACTGAGTAAAGTTGTGTCAAAGATTGAACTAAAAGTCAAAATCAATGATTAAAATCAAACTTTGATGCCCTTAATATTATTATTATAATAATATTATAATAAAACCCAGACAGGGTAACATTTATGTTCCACATTTATATATTTTTCTTCATTTTTTAAAAATGATTTTAAATATTTCTCACTCTCTCTCTTTGACTTAAAGGATTAGTCCATTTTCTTAAAAAAAATCCAGATAATTTACTCACCACCATGTCATCCAAAATGTTGATGTCTTTCTTTGTTCAGTCGAGAAGAAATTATGTTTTTTTTAAGGAAAACATTCCAGGATTTTTCTCATTTTAATGGACTTTAATGAACCCCAACACTTAACAGTTTTAATGCAGTTTAATATTAATTCAACGCTGTTTCAAAGGACTCTAAAGGATCCCAAACAAGGCATAAGGGTCTTAACTAGCAAAACGATTGTCATTTTTGGCAAGAAAAATTAAAAATATGCACTTTTAATCCACAACTTCTCTTCTTCCTCCGGCTGCGTGACCTCACGTAATTGTGTAATGCCGTGGAAAGGTCACGTGTTACATACAGTCTTGTTCAAAATAATAGCAGTACAATGTGACTAACCAGAATAATCAAGGTTTTTAGTATATTTTTTTTATTGCTACGTGGCAAACAAGTTACCAGTAGGTTCAGTAGATTCTCAGAAAACAAATGAGACCCAGCATTCATGATATGCACGCTCTTAAGGCTGTGCAATTGGGTAATTAGTTGAATTAGTTGAAAGGGGTGTGTTCAAAAAAAATAGCAGTGTGGCATTCAATCACTGAGGTCATCAATTTTGTGAAGAAACAGGTGTGAATCAGGTGGCCCCTATTTAAGGATGAAGCCAACACTTGTTGAACATGCATTTAAAAGCTGAGGAAAATGGGTCGTTCAAGACATTGTTCAGAAGAACAGCGTACTTTGATTAAAAAGTTGATTGGAGAGGGGAAAACCTATAAAGAGGTGCAAAAAATGATAGGCTGTTCAGCTAAAATGATCTCCAATGCCTTAAAATGGAGAGCAAAACCAGAGAGACGTGGAAGAAAACGGAAGACAACCATCAAAATGGATAGAAGAATAACCAGAATGGCAAAGGCTCAGCCAATGATCACCTCCAGGATGATCAAAGACAGTCTGGAGTTACCTGTAAGTACTGTGACAGTTAGAAGACGTCTGTGTGAAGCTAATCTATTTTCAAGAATCCCCCGCAAAGTCCCTCTGTTAAAAAAAAGGCATGTGCAGAAGAGGTTACAATTTGCCAAAGAACACATCAACTGGCCTAAAGAGAAATGGAGGAACATTTTGTGGACTGATGAGAGTAAAATTGTTCTTTTTGGGTCCAAGGGCCACAGGCAGTTTGTGAGACGACCCCCAAACTCTGAATTCAAGCCACAGTACACAGTGAAGACAGTGAAGCATGGAGGTGCAAGCATCATGATATGGGCATGTTTCTCCTACTATGGTGTGGGGCCTATTTATCGCATACCAGGGATCATGGATCAGTTTGCATATGTTAAAATACTTGAAGAGGTCATGTTGCCCTTTGCTGAAGAGGACATGCCCTTGAAATGGTTGTTTCAACAAGACAATGACCCAAAACACACTAGTAAACGGGCAAAGTCTTGGTTCCAAACCAACAAAATTAATGTTATGGAGTGGCCAGCCCAATCTCCAGACCTTAATCCAATTGAGAACTTGTGGGGTGATATCAAAAATGCTGTTTCTGAAGCAAAACCAAGAAATGTGAATGAATTGTGGAATGTTGTTAAAGAATCATGGAGTGGAATAACAGCTGAGAGGTGCCACAAGTTGGTTGACTCCATGCCACACAGATGTCAAGCAGTTTTAAAAAACTGTGGTCATACAACTAAATATTAGTTTAGTGATTCACAGGATTGCTAAATCCCAGAAAAAAAAATGTTTGTACAAAATAGTTTTGAGTTTGTACAGTCAAAGGTAGACACTGCTATTTTTTTGAACACACCCCTTTCAACTAACTGCCCAATTGCACAGCCTTAAGAGCGTGCATATCATGAATGCTGGGTCTTGTTTGTTTTCTGAGAATCTACTGAACCTACTGGTAACTTGTTTGCCATGTAGCAATTAAAAATATTCTAAAAACCTTGATTATTCTGGTTAGTCACATTGTACTGCTATTATTTTGAACAAGACTGTATATGAAACGCACATTTGCAGACCATTTTAAACAATAAACTGACACAAAGACATTAACTAGTATCATTCAACATACAACAACATCTGAACGGTCCTCTTTCTCCACACTTGTTAACACTGGGGCGTAGTTTCGATACGTCATCCGTGACCTCTTGACGTGATGACGTATTACGTGAGGTCGCGCTGGTGCTTCACAGGAAGACGAGAAGTTGTGGTTTAAAAGTGCATTTTTTTTGTTGCCAAAAATGACAATTGTTTGCGAGATAAGACCCTTATGCTTCGTTTGGGATTGTTTAGAGTCCTTTGAAACTGCAATTTTAAACTGCATTAAAACTGTTAAGTGTTGGGGTCCATTAAAGTCCATTAAAATGAAAAAAATCCCGGAATGTTTTCCTCAAAAGACATAATTTCTGCTCGACTGAACAAAGAAAGACATCAACATTTTGGATGACATGGTTTTTTAAAGAAAATGTACTAATCCTTTAAAATTATAATTATAATAAGAGACCCAGACAGGGTCACATTTTTGTTCCACATTTAGTTTTTTTATAAAAAATTTTATTAGCATTTCCCACTCTCTCTCTCTTTGACCTAAGTTTAAGTTTAACAAGTTCAAAGTTTTGCTGCACTAACACACATTATATATTTTTCTGCCTGTCGCCGTTTGTCTGTATTCTTCTGCAATGTTACCATCGAGATGCATTTTAAGCGTTGCAAAAATTAACTTCTCATAAATGTCATGAGGTTTCTCCTACCTTATTGGTTGTTGTGGACACTGTTGCGTATTACGTAAGCTGGTAGAGCAAAGAGATGTTAAAACGGCAACACCGGTTGGAAGCAGACATTTATTTGGGTAAAACATGATGACAGAAATTATGCAATGTTTTGCAGTTTGTCATCAGTTTCAAAGTAAAGCAGACAAGTCAGGATCCTTTTTCGTAGGAACAAGCAACTACCTTACACGAAACGGATATTATGTACACAATGCGCTATTCTCATCTAAAATTAGGTCATATGTCCCTTCTAATTTTAAAAAATCGTTATCTGAGGTTCTTTGTCCGGTGGAAATTTGTAAAATGATGTATTTTCTATGTTTTGATGGCTGAATGACCAGCATCCTGATACAAAAGATAAGGTGTATTTAAGTTTTTTTTTTTATAATAAAGTTTAAAAACTTTAAAAACATGAAAGAAAATTATAATATTTGTAACACAACCCCTTCAATACTGATGCCGTTCTTTAAATGAATGTCAATGTGTATTCCTTTAAACACATTTTAAATGTGTATGAAAAATCCCATTTATTTTAAGTTCTTGTGTATCTTTGTTTTTTATTGTGATTTTAAATATCTCTTATTTTTATTTTTTTTTCTCTTTATTTTTTTCTCTGATTTAAAAAATTATCTATTTCTTTGTGTATGAAATGAGCTATATACTGTAAATAAACTTGCTTTACCTTGCCTTCCCTAATATTACTGTATCTATATTATCATCTAACTATAGGCTGGCAGGATTGCATTACGATGGGTTTCGTACGGCCCACCGCGCTCTCCCTCCCGCAATTCAGCACGATGACCATGCGGGGGCGCTAGACTCGCTTGTTCTCAAACACATGGCGGACGACTGCACCTCTGTCAAATCACAGCTGTTGAAACTCAAGAGTCTTTTGCAGGTACCGCACGCATATCCAGACACATTTGACTGTTCCTTGGCAGATGGCGATACATATACGCAGCTGTTTGCCCCTGAGCAGCGACGAGTGCATGTGTAAATGTAAACGAGGAAACAGACAGACAATAAGATAAAATCAGCTGTAAACAGGACGGTCTTTGTTTGTTTGTGTGCGTTTGTTTAGCTGGACGATGGCGAGATAACACCAGAGAGTTTGGAGACCAGCGAAGATGACAGCAAAGTTCAGCAGGTCTGTAAAATCACCTGAATTATTAAATGTGACCCTGGACCACAAAACCAGTAATAAGTCACACGGGTATATTTGTAGCAATAGCCAACATGTGATGTATAAAAATGAATAATCATCAAAATGACCCTTACGACTGGTTTTGTGGTGCAGGGTCACACATAAATCACTTTTTTCTACTCTATTCAAATAGATTGACAGTAATAATGAACAAAAATAAATAATAAACGGAAGACATTTTTTTGTCAATATTCTTGTTTGATTAACATAAACAACATAAGAGACAGCGACAGGTCTCAATTTACACTGCAGGGTCTAACCAATAATCCAATGATTTGACACGCATCCTATTTTGCTCGTCTCATCTGTTCACATTCACTTAAGGCGTAACCAACTACATCAATACCTCACCAAGATTGACATTTTGACCAAGAACCGCTTTTGATCGTCCACTTGGGCATGTGTGTGTGTACAGTACTATTGATTTTATCTGCATCTGTGTGTGTGTTGTCAGATGGAGGAGATGATGAAGGAGGTGGCAAATCTCAGGGAAGAGCTGAAAAAGAAAGATAAAATCATCACTCAGCTCACGCAACGGCAACAAGAATCTGTAAGCCCATCCAGACACACTCGTACTCGCTTATTTTGACCATTTAATGTCAATTGATAATACATAATACATAATACATGAGTCTGCTAGAATATGAAGTCATGCGAAGTCCGTGTCTGCACCAATGATAGAGAAAGAGAGAGACTTAATCAGGACGAGCTATTCACAATATAGACCCATGCCTCGCACTGTTCATTAACAGTCCTGAAAACATGCTAAATGATGCATCAACACGTGCACTTCCACCTTTCATCCCAATTAATGTCACCTTCGGTATGCAATAATATCATTAGTGTTAACAAACTTAACTCTCTTGTATTGTGCTGATGGCAAAATGAAGATGAAAGCAAATTATATTTTGTTTTTTACATTAGAACTGTATTAAGTGGTTATTAGTGGTAGTTATTAGCAAACGTTTAGGGATTTTGACAAACTCATCCTCACTTTTTGTGCTATGGGCATAAAGGATGACTTGTTGGGGAGAGATGTGCTTTCCCGAGCAATTGGACTTTAACTATTGGACTTAATCTGAAATCTTTCACCCAGCGTTTTTAAAATGAAGTGGCCAGCAATTATTTTTTTATGATTTTCACAAAAGTTGAATGTCTTCCAGAAAATGTTAAATAATAAAAAAAAAAAAAAAAATAAACATACAATATATCAATGACCCTCTGCTTTTAAACAAAACAAAACAAAAATGTTTCATCCTATCTTTATTTGTTCTCTCAATATGGGTAGGTTTCTTCAAAAATACAAAATTTTTAGCAAAAAGCTCAATTGCATTTTTGTAAAGGACTTTTGTTATAGATCTGTTTCGGCGCATACAGTTTTAACTGTTTTTGGATCAGTGGTTCTTTTAGTGTTTTATAAGTTGTGTAAGAGGGCCACCTAGTGGATAATAGTGGAAATATGGATTGCCGTAAAAACTTGTCATTGGCAAGGAAACGTTTTTTCCGTTAACGTTAAAGCCGAAAGTATACTCGGGACGTCCGCGTATGCGCGCCGTCCGCATGACGTCATTTTCGTCATTAGGAGGGTGCGCGGACGGCCGCGCGGACCGTCCGCGTGCAGCCCAAAATTTTAGACCGCGCGGACAGTGCGCGTACAGTCCGCGTACGACAGCGCATGCGCGTGAAAATATTTAGACAGCACACTCCACTATAAACAATTATACAAAGGAAATAAACAGCATTTGCACACACACTATCGTTTTTCTTCTTTAACTTTTACTTCTTCCAAGAACAGAAAGCTCTGGAGCATGTTTGTTTGATTCCTGTTCTTTGTTGTCTTCTTGTTTGTTCTAAACTGTGTTTGCAATGGTGGATCAGTTACTTTTCTTCTCCTATCCTAATGTTTTAATGTACTCTAAATGTCACCAAATCAGTGCTGCCCTGACAGCCTGTTAGACTAATCATTTGAATAAGAAATCATTTGTATTGCGTATAGTGTCGAACGCGGCCATCCGCGTGTAGCCGCGGGGACTATACCCGGAAAGCTGCGCGGACGCGTGCGCGCGCGAGCCGGACGCGGACACGGAAAAAAGTATACCCGGCCCTTAACTCGTCGATGGCGGGCAAAGAGTTAAACATCTTGTTTAGATTTATTTACTCGGCACAAAAATAGCCGAAATGGTGTTAAAAAATAAAAAAATTAACAACTGGATTTTTCATGTAACCGATGTACAACAGACAAAGCCATCCCATAGACTTGCATTGATGTGTCCACACCAGAAGTGAATTTTATATTTTTTATATTTGCGCCAGTAAATGTGAATAGACAAGATTTTGCGCAAACGCGCTATTTGACTCAAGTGGAAAATTTGCATGACATGAAGTTTAAACCGGAGAGCATCTACGGCGAGGAACAAGATGCTTCGCATTTGATGTGTACGCAGCATAAAAACCAAAATATCGGATGAACTTGGGTCAGTGAGCAACCACCCTAACAACTGCATAACAACCAGTTCAGAACAAACAAAACAGTTAGCAACCATATAACAGTGCCCTGCCAATCACACACAACATCATTGTGACAACACATTTAGGGTTTCCCGCAGAAAATTTGTTAGTTTAGGTGGTAGGGTTGTGCAGGTGGGCGGGCCGGGGGCCTGTAATCAAAGGGGCAGGGCGTACGCGTCATGATGAAAATATTTTATTTAAAACACTCAAATAAAACTCAATTTTGAAGAAACTATGACAGAAAATGAACACATACTAGATTAGTAATGAATTAAATGTTTTATCAACAGGCTAGTTTTCCTCCAGACAGTGAAGGATCATGTCTTTCTCTCATTTCTGCCATGTGGCGTTTGGTGGAATTTTTTTTTTGGACGACCTAGTTAAGGTGGTAGGGTTTCCCAGCTTAGGTGGGCCGCCCGAACTGAAAAGTGCTGCGGGAAACCCTGCATTTTTCATTTTGATTTATGTAAAACTTTTATCTCTCTCTCTCTCCCTCCCTCTCTCTCTCTCGCTCTCTTGCTCTCTCGCTCCCTCTCTCTCTCTCTCTCTCTCAGCCTGTAAAATGTCACTGTCATCAGCAAAAGTGTGGGGTCAAAGGTGAGAGAAGAACACATCATGATAAATCCACTCAGACGGGGTGGCGGCCGCCCCATCATCATCACGCTGTGAGTTCTTTTTCTTTATGTCGCTAGCAGCATGCGTGTCAACACGATCGCATCATCCCGAAATTCTCCCGAAATGTCAGCCCCGCATTTCTGTGTGCGCGTCCTTGCCGAGCTGTCGCTCTTGCTCTCATTTCCCATTTCCCCCAAAACCCCTGTACATTTTATGGTGGCCAGTTGTTTACAAAAGTAAGAAGCAAATGTGTTGTCACGGCTGACAAATCAGACAACACATTCCTTCTGTTCTCTCATCCGTCCTTTCCTCGCATTCGTATTTCACGGCGAAATAGCCCGGCGGCCTCGCGGGACTCCCAGAGCGGGGTCTGGTTTGCCGAGGTGCCGATTTGGCCAATTTGCAGCTGTTTGGGGAAAACGACGATCTACCGCAGAGTACAGAATGATTGTCATCTCCTATTTAAGTGAAGCACACGGCACCCGTCCAGGTGGCTTAGCTTTCAGAGCCCCGGCCCGGGCTGTTTACTGGGGACGTGCTCTTATTGGACACCGACACTCAATCGGTAAAGCTAACAGCACGAGATGAATGACCCGAGTCAGGAGAGATTAGAAGGAGGTGAGATGAGGAAACTCTGGTGAGAGGAATTTGAAAGTGGAAATGAGGGCTAAAGTTGTTTTTTGGAAAACAAAGTGGATGTTTGGTGTGTGCGCTTGACAGATTTTTCAAGCCTGTTAACAGTGTTTCATTTTATATAAGCAGAAAGTTACATCCTTGGGATTTAATATGAGCAGCACATGTTTCTGATCCGACATCCTTTTATGTCCTTGTAACAGCACTTTTCTGATTCAGTCATAGCCCTAATTGATTTTCGCTGTTAAACTAAACTTTAGTTAATAACTGCGGCAATGTACCAAAAAGTTTTCCTTAGTTTTTTTGCATACAGATGACAACATTGATACTGTGTTATGTATGCCAACCGAGTAGTTGGCAATAACAAAACATCTGAACACGTAATATGCATGCGCATGATGTCTCACAAATGTTTTTGTAGTTTGCATGGAGACAAAATGGTATTGTTATTAAAAACATGCACATCAAAACTTGTTTTCAAAAATGTTCAGGCCACCAGTACGCTGTTGTTGTGTAATCGAAAAGTAACAAGCACAGATTATTTCACAGACGCTACTCCGGATACAATTTCGGATCAATTTTGTGCCGAAGGATATCTGGTTTTCTTGCTGCTCAAACAAAATCCTTTCAAAGTTCCCTTCAAAGGTCCAATGTGACATCTCACAAAATGTCAAATCTTTTTTGCCTGGTTTTCAGGCATTGTGATAAGACACGGTGCACCCGGATGCCCAGAAATTGCAAGACTGACAATCACTGTGCTTTTTTGTGCAATATGTATCAAAGGGAGGACTGAGAGCATGTAAGGATGAGACTACTACTTTTATTCGGACCTTTTATGTCATACATTTACATGTCTATGCATTCTCCGAAGGTCCATAATGTAAGATTTAATATGAGTTCCTCCTCAGGTCAACCCACTCCAACCCTACTAAAACCTGTAATGTTCTGGGCATCAGGTTTGTTATGATCGGTTTTGTTTTCAGTATTGCTTCAGAAATTGCCTATGGTGCAACAAAATGGGGTGTAAACACTTTTACAATACGGTTTGCATGGTTAGGGGGAGGATTATGGGCGAGTAAATAAAGAGTTTTGTTCCAAAACAAAATAACTCTGTTTTTACAATTTTATTATGTTTTCATGTTTTTATTTTGTACTTGGCTGTATGTTTTTTGTTTTAAAGGCTTAAATCAAAACAAACCAACTGCAGTTTGATATTAATTTGAATGCACAATCAAAAAATTTGATTTTTGATGGACAGAGTAGAAATATACCAACTTAAAAGTGTAACTTTTAGTAAGATCTCTTGACAGAAATGCAATAGTATATACATAACTATACGTATAAAGACCTTAGATAATGAACTGTATTGTTTTTATTACCTTAGAATGAGCCGTTTTTATCTACATACACCGCGGGTCTTCAGTCGCCGTCATGTTTCTACAGTAGCCCTTAATGGACAAATTGTTCAAGAGTGCGTTTCGTCCTTGCATTGTCTCAGACAACGACATGACGACAGACAACTTAGCCTCTCATTGCGTTGCGAAATTAAGGTTGGTTGCAATTCGAAATCTAACCACTAGATGACGCTAAAAACCCATATACTGTACCTTTAGAATGGCAAGCTGAAAGTTAATTGACAGATGATGATTAAAAAACGCACGGCAAGTCGCTTTATATTAAAGGTGCCGTTTTTCCTGTGTTTTTGAAGCTTTGTTTGTGTATACGGTCTGCAATATAATGTGTTCATGAAGAGTTTGGTTCCAAAACGCATTAAATCCAGTTTGACTAATTTGGGTAAACATTTGTTTTCTATACCAAGAAAAGCACCATTTTCTGTAACAAACTTTCACATAGCATTTTTAGGTTATAATAACATAAAAAATTCAAATCCATAATTTAATTTTCAAAGATTTATTATAAAATCTGTTTTTTTTCCACAAAATGCAATAATCATGAATTTTTTTTTCAAAATGCTATACATCTATTGAATCAATATATAAATGTGCATTCATCTTTGCCATGTTATATTCATTTAGTTGACTAGTGGTATACACTGATTAAAAAAATAAACATTAATGACCTTAACTCTTTCACCGCCAGTGTTTAAAAAAAAGTTGCCAGCCAGCGCCAGCGTTTCTCATGATTTTCACCAAAGTTCAATGCCTTCCAGAAAATGTTCTTCTTTAAATATATAAACATACAATATACCAAATGAAAGAGCAGACCCTCTGCTTTCAAACAAACAAAAAACGTTTCATCCTACCTTTAGTGGTTCTTTTGTAATCAGCTTTTGAATATGGGTAGGTTTCTGCAAAAACACCACATTTTGAGCAAAAAGCAGAGATAATTCCATTTTTGTGACGGACTTTTCATAGAGATCCCATTCAGAGCGATCTTTAAAACAGACACGGACATGCAGCCGCTTGCCATAGGGCAATACTTCCGGGTTTAAAAAGTTGCGGAAGGGCCGCCGCCACCTGGTGGATAATAGCGGTATTGCAGAAAGACGGAAAATCTCGTCATTGGCGGGGAAGCGTTTTCTCTTAATTGACGAGATATCTCGTCAATGGCGGTGAAAGAGTTAATCAAAACACTTACTTTGACTTATCTTTTTTTTTTTTTTTTAAGTTATGTTTTTGCCTTTATTAGATAGATAGTATGATAGGAGAGGACAGGAAAGTATAGGGTGGAGAGAGGGGTACGGGATCGGCAAAGGACCTCGAGCCGGGAATCGAACTCAGGTCGCCGAAAGTGTGTCTGCACCATATGTCGGAGCATTGCCCACTACACCATCGGCTCCGACACTTTGACTTATCTTAAGAACACTGTCATTGCTGCTGTCATCCTTGGTACGTTGCCGCTTAACTTTTTTTAAAGCGATCAGCTGTAAAATGTTTGGTCTTGCTCGATTTTCGTTGACTTTGAGTAAAATAATGGAAAGTTTTTCATAAGATCCCATGGGGTCAATGTGTTAGCATGACAGAAGCTTGATGCTGTCGGGAGAACAAGCAACAGCCGGCATTTTTCCTTCGCCCAAGTGCTTCTCGCGTAAATATGATTTTATGGCTTACGTTTCTTCCCCGCCACAGAAAACACCACAGGTTTATCAATGCCATCAAAAGTATTCATTTGTTTTTGTTTGTTTGTTAATCACGAAGTACAAAGTAGATGAGGAAAACTTGGATTCTTTGTGTATTCAAAGCCGCCATTATTGTTTACATTGCGTTGAATGGTGCGCTGTGAATTGTTTAGCGGATTTATTGCATTCTGCAGAGAAGAAAGACTGGTCTTTGTCGCAGTTTGGAAAAAAGGGAGAAAAGAGGACGGAATAACAGCAGATATCGGGTTTTTGCATTAAACTAAACTAACTTTTAAAAATGGCCTTTATCACGTTTTGGAATGTTATATTGAAAAAACTAAGTATTTCTCACACAATTTACTTATCTCTAAAGCGCTGTTTTCAGTGTTGTGATTCGACAGCAGCTTAGCGCACGTTGTCCGGAAATGTCACGCATGGCATTTTTTGATGTATTCTTGTAGGCATAGGTCAGATTATTGTCATCATATACCTGGAAAGAAGTAGTGGGCTGTAGTCCAAAGCAAATTCTGTTAAAGAAAATATATCGCTTGGCATTAAACTTTGAGCTTTATAATTTTGCAGGTATTATTAATGCTCTAACAGCAACATTACACACTAACTAAAGTTGGGATCTCCAAAGATGGCACATTTAAAGCATCTGCCAAATGCATAAATGTAAAACCAGAAGGCGGAGATAATTGATAATTGGTTGATAGGAAAGCTGTTCTATGCCCAAACCATAACCCTACCGCCTGTTTCACACATACTGAGTGTACAGAGCGTGAGCAGAGCATTTTCATTTAACCGCCCATATTAACAGCATTCACAAAGGGGGTGAAATGAATACGCCTTGCTCAAGCAGAACGAGTTAAAGTGGAGTAAGAGGGCATTTATTAGATGTACCTGGACCACGGGCACTCGCAGGCATTTAAATGTAATGTTCAGACATTCATTGTAGTAGTTCTCAGACAAAAGTCTGAGCCTCGCCTCCTAAACTACGTGTTAGTCTCGGTTCACTGGAGTTTCTCTCTCTACAGATGTTTGTGCACGTGTGCTCGTAGTGTACGTCTGTGTGTGTCACGGTTTTTCTGTGTGTGTGTTGCAGGCTGCATCCACTTCTTCTCTACTCACTCCCTGGCAGTGCCAGTACCAGGCTGCACCTCGTGCCAGCATGCCTCAACGCAGACAAAGTGAGTCATTAACCCCTAATCTTTAAACTCGGTCTCTCAGCAAACCGTTCTTTCCACCCATCTCTCTCTATGTGTGTTTTTTTCTTTCTTTTTGGGATGCTGTCTCTATATAGGTTTATAAATAGGATTACTATTTATAAATATAGTGGGAGTTTTAGGATGTGTAAGGAGACCAGTTCAGTCTCAGGAGAGGATGTCAGAGAGTTTTGATGTGTGGAAGGGAGATACTGTGGATGGAAAAGTGAAAGTGTATCAGACAGAGTCAGCAGTTCCCTGCTGTAAAGGCTTTGAAGTGTGTCTGTCGGGTTTAGATGGGTCACTGGCTGAACACACCGATCTATTACATTATGTGTGTATGTGGATAGGCTGTGAAGCATGAGAAGCAGGTGCGTTTTGTTCAGGGGTTTTGAGTAAACATCTTTGCGCACCAGTGCGGTCAGTTGAAGACCCAACATGTGTTGCCTGAACCAGCTTGACCACATGGTGCTGCAAACTAAGTGCTGTTCCACTAATTTTTTTAATCCGCTTAAAAAAATCGCCACGTTTTATTTTGTGCCACCATACTTACTTGTGTAACTACTCATGTAACAGTCTTTAATTCACCTCTGTTTGGATCCTAAGGAATGAATGGGGCTAGGAGTGGTGTTTTCCTTTTTAAAGAGGCTTCCTTATTTGTTAATTATAACACAGTTTGCAAATAAAGTGAAATACAGACCAGCATGAATGCTCCACTTGCGCATCCGTGAAAACAAAGCACAATGAACGCATCAATGCAAACTTCATCTGCGCTTTAAACATGAAACTTGCGCATCTGTGAAAGCAAAGTACAATGAACGCGAGCTGCTTCTGGGATTTAAACGTGTCGTTTTAACGAGTGAACTAATGAAGGATTGTGATTGCAATGAGATTCGAGAGAGTGATTTTTTTATAATCGTGCAGCCTTAGTTATTTTTAACCCAGCATTGTGTCTAAAAGGTGAGAAATGGTTGTAATTGAATTTAATTTTGTCTGCCTTACCGTTTCTGCCCGTCTCTGTTTTGTCGGCCATTTACTAATGTTTTCTTTATATCTTTCCATTCTCTTCTCATATTTCCGTTTCTTCAGTCTGTTCCCTCTTTTGCTTCTACCCATTACCAAATTGACAACACTGTGCTCTGTGTTGTTTCTCCCCCTCTGCCTATCCCATAATGCCCCTGGACAGGGGTGGAGCATCTCGTACATTACTTCCGTGACACAGCGTGGTACAGTAACGGCTACTAAAAGCTTCAACCTTTGCATGGTCATTTGACATGAAGTAATCCACCAATGCATGCTTGTCGTGTCGCCTTTCCGCATGTTAGTTTTAGAGCATGCAAACAATTCTCGTTACACACTAAATATCAAATGCACACAGCTGGCATGACTTTCTCTTTTGCCCAAACCACCTGTTTCAATCTTGTCCTCTGTGGGCTGTGATTGCTGTGGGTATGTTAGATCTGTCTTTGCCCTGATGGAGCTCCAATGTTTACTGGCGCTTTCTGGGAAAACCATCATTTCTTCCAGCTCACACATACACACAGAGACTTTATCCAAACATTTATCTGTCTGCACAGGTGGACTGAAGTTTAAACATCAAATACACAAAAGCAGGACATTGGCCACATTGCAATTGTCATCAGTCCTGTGACTGCCCAGGGGAACACAGGACGGTTTTAGAGGACAATTAAAATAAAATGATCCGATAACTCCCCAGGAATTGGTATTATAACCTCTTCCTGCACAAAGCCAGGATATTAAAAACCCTTCTATTATCAAAACGGACGCATTTATTCACACTAACCCTACGGTAAGACGAACGACTGAATTAGAGGCAGACTTTATTACAGCTCTTTCTATTGTAATATTTAGCGAAAATGTTACGAAGGTTATCTTGTGAAACATTTCAGAGGTTGTTAATTCTCTCCGCTCATCTCTATAGCCTTGGGTGTTGCTCTACCTAAAACTAGACGTTGTTGAATAAATACATATTTGACACAGTCTGACTCCTTGACTCATAAAAAGAAAAATTTGACTTATTCTACTGGAAAGTTATGTACTCCCTCATTCTGGGGCCATTTTTTTAACCATAAACTGAAAAGTTTTTACGTGGTTTGGATATTTTTTTTTTACAAGGCAGCGATGTTTTGGGCCCTAAAACGTAAACTTTTATAGTCAGGTATCAATGTAAACTACGTAAAGTTGAATCTGTGATACCGCTAACATCATTCGCAGTCTATAGGTGTGCTTGAGTATAACCAAAACAATAATGGTGGCCTATAGGACTGTGTTTGTGCTGCTGAGTTTATTAATGCTTCTCCGACAAAGTTTATAAAATTTTGAATCTAGGGTCACTTGTAGTAAAAACATACCTCATCGTACATCTAAGCACAACTGCTTATTGCTTTCTGCGTTGTTTTTGAGATCTTCATGCATGATGACATTTAAAGTCCCAGACAAAGTCTGTAGTCCCATGTAGCAACTTATCAACCGCCCTTTTAAAGACATGTAAAAAAAGCATGGGAAAAAAATGCTAAATCGATTCCGGGTGTTGCCCACAAAAATATCTTCCCTGCGGCACTCTATAAGAATGCGTATGTGCAACGGTGTGCAGAAATTCTTTGCAAAGTAACATCGCCATCTATTGGCCTGGCACACATAAGACAGCGTATTAGTCGTTGATTCGTTTAAAGGGACACTACACTTTTTTTTTAAAAATGCTAATTTTCCCCTAGAGTTAAACAATTGAGTTCTACTGTTTTGGAATCCATTCAGTTGATCTCCGGGTCTCGCGGTACAACTTTTAGCATAGCTTAGCATAAGTCATTGAACCTGATTAGACCATTAGCATCGCGCTCAAAAATGACCAAAGATTGATGATATTAGCAGTGCCCGAAAATAGTCCCCAGCTATTGAAAGGTACCAAGGGGACTAATTTCGGGCAGATCGCGTAATATCATGCTGCAGCCATGTTACGGCAGCAAAGTCCTTGATTATTACGCCAGAATGAGAGTATAGTTCCTAGCCATATCTGCCTAGAAAATCGCTACTTTTAATTTTCTGTCAGTCTTCGTACACGATGTAACTACAGAAGAGTCAAGTTTTAAATAAGAAAAATATCGAAACTGGTTATTTTTTAGCGTGATGTTAATGGTCTAATCAGATTCAATGGGTTGTGCTAAGCTATGCTAAAAGTGGTACCGCCAGACCAGGAGATCAGCTGAATGGATTCCAAAACGGTAAAACTCAAATGTTTAACTCGAGGAGCTGGAAAATGAGCATATTTTCAAAAAAAGTGGAGTGTCCGTTTATCTTTCTGACAGCGTTGTTGTGACTCGTGTGTACGTGAAATTGTCTGAAATGCAAAGGAAAAACTATTTTGCAACATTGCTGTCGTGTAAACGTAGCCTCGGGTATTCATGAAGATTAATTAACATTTTAAAGCATGTACAATCTCTGGCTCTGAAATGATGACACTTTGGTGCCAATTTGACTCAGTCAACAAACGCAGAGCGACTACAAACAGCAAACTGTTTGTTTGTTTGTTTGTTTGTTTGTTTGTTTGAAGATCTTTTTACTTTTGTTGTTTTTGTTTGTAATGGTGCTGCATGTTTGTGTGTGATCATTTCTTTTGGCTTACCAAATGCATTCGCTGTGGTTTCATACTAATAGCGTTTCTTCAACTCCATAAAGAGCTGGGGTTTCTGTGTTACTAAATTTTTTTCCAGGTTTGGACCATCAGAAGCATAAAAGTTAATAATATTTAAAATCGAGGTTCAAGTCTCATAATTTAATGATGAGAAAAGGAGCATCAAAGTTTGATTTCACTCATTGATTTCAATCTTTGACATGATTTTACTCTAAAGATAACAAGGTTATATTTTCACAGTGTTTAAACTTTAGCTTCTCTCATCTGCCCGCACTTCTGTGCCCTTACTAGGTTTAAAAGTTCAGTCTCTTGGGTCGGTCTGTTCTCACTAAGTGAGAAAAAGACAAAGATGAATGAATTATGAATGTGTTACCTGCAGGTGTCAGCCCATGTCTCTCCGCCCTTGTGCCATAATGATGTAACATAAGAAGAAACTGTCTGCACTCCAACTCACAAACAGTTTGCTACTTGTGCTCAAACACTCAGACAAACTCTTGTACCCTTGTCAAACCCTATTACACAGTTATTCAGTATTTTTCTGGGGGGATTCTCAGCTATTGCCTCTCAGAGATGAATCGGTATGAACATTTTACATCACAGTTATAGTGACCAAAATCACCCCAATTATTAATATTATCATGGTTTTGTGAACAATTTTTAAAAATGTACTGATGCAAACCAAATTTACAATAGATTTTTCATGTGCACTTTTGTTCGCATAAACATCAATAAATAACATTAACATTAATCATGGCACTTTTGGGATTGTGCGATAAATCTAGTTCAGATAAAACACAAGTAAATCAGATTTTCATATAGACACAGGACAAATCAGCAAGTCATCTGTCTGCGTATGTTGCGAGAAATCGGGTGTACTTTAGGACCCAGGAGGAAACTGCACGACA
The DNA here is from genome assembly GCF_030506205.2 of Paramisgurnus dabryanus. Classification (NCBI taxonomy): domain Eukaryota; kingdom Metazoa; phylum Chordata; class Actinopteri; order Cypriniformes; family Cobitidae; genus Paramisgurnus; species Paramisgurnus dabryanus. The sequence goes on from NC_133353.1 coordinate 33,479,505, forward strand.
TGCATGACCTGCGCTCAAAGCAATCGCACAAGAAACAATCAAAGTGGAAAGGAGCTTTAAACTCATCAAATGACATAATTTAATTTAAATGAATAGAAAATATGGATCTGTCTAAAGAAATATTAGGTAATGTCTCAGTACAACTAGATTTGTCTAAAATGTAAACATGTTTTGGATTTAAACTTGGTCAGTGATGCACTGTCATCACAAACACATCAGACGTGAAAGAATGTGTTTGTCTCACGTTATTGCTTAAATTGGTTTATGCTGGACAGGGGTTTTCAAGCAGTGACACTTTTATTGCAGTTAACCATTAAACCGGTAGTTGTTACATCTCTATTACTTCTCCAGCTTTTTTAAAACATAAAACTTTAAGACTTTTCATTTCCCCCTGTTCAGCTAAAGCTGACAATGCTGTTTTGCAATTGTATTGAGATGTTATACAGTGGCGGATTTAGCAGATTGGGGGCCCAAGGCGAAGGTATGTATGTATGGGGCCCCCCTATCCGATCTATAAAAGAGAACGAAGGTTTTATTATTCCAAAATTTAGATGGAAAGCAGAGAACACTCAAAGTGTAGTACTACACAAACCAATAGAGAATAAGTTAATGGGGCAAAAACAGCCACGGACAGTAAATGAGGGAGAAAAAATTAAAATCTGATGCTGCATAAAAACTAGCAATTCATCAAAGCTTATGTTGTTACTAATCTTTCACATGCCCAAGACTGTGATAAAAGGTAACACAAAATCCAGCCCACAATCACTTTTTATATTGAAAATAAGTAATTGTATGTGTGTTTCCCCAAATCAGTTTTGAGTTTTGAAAAAATTATTGGCAATCAAAGAGTAAAAATCCTGGATTTTTTATGAAAAATTTAGCCGTTTTAATCAGGACTGAGGTTGATTAACAGATTTATGCAAAAACATTTGAAACCAAATATTTATCTGATTTTTACAGTAGCTTTGAATTTTCCCACAGTGTATTGTTGAGTTTTTAAAAAAGTTTTAAAGCATTTTCCCAAAATATGTGTCAAAATAAGATCCAAAATCATTCCATTTGCTTAAACACAGAGAAAGTTGTGGCCAAATTAAGACTCAACAGCACCCCAATATGGATGAAAACATCCCCAACATAACATAAGGGTTTAATTAGTTTTGTTCTGTAGTAACGTTATTTACTTGACCAAAAAAATGATTTTTATCAGTGTAGGGCTATTACTAGCAGAACTAGGCGGTTGACTTACCAAAGCCCCATTTTTCGCGTTTATATTTGTCTTGATTAGTCTCTGTTTGTGTACTTTCCCAGTCCTCCTGTCACTCTGAGTTTATCTTTTGCGCCACACAGTGTGCACCATTACAGACTAGTCCATTTTAATGTGAAAGAAGGGGGTGTATGTGTGTAGTGACAGATAAACATGAACTGGACATTTTAACTACTATTTCAAAGTTTCAACGTATTTCTTAAGATTATTAATACAATTTACAATGCTTTTGAAGTGTTCGTGATGATAAGGGTTTTATTTATTTATTAGGTTGGTTGGGGGCCCCCCTAATATGACCGCTGGTAGGGGGCCCCCCTAATATGACCGCTGGTAGGGGGCCCCCCTAATATGACCGCTGGTAGGGGGCCCCAAGCAGCCGCTTACCTATGCCTCTATGTTAAGACCGCCTCTTGTGTTATATACATTACAATGATTAGATACCAGTAACATAGATATGTTGGATGCTGGATAAAACTACAATTGGCCACTAGGAGGTGCTGTGGTCTCAGAACAACTGTGTACTTTTTTCTTACATTGCAGAAACAAGAGATACAAAACGCCTCTTATATGTTGTGTCATGATGCCCGGTTGAATTCAGTGCAGAGTGTGTTGCATTTTACTAAAAAACATACTAGCGAACATGCCCACAAATCCTGACACAGTCACAGTCGCACACAGTTTTGGTTCAATCCTGTTTTCGATTGCTAAATAATCTTATACATCAGCTGTCACACATCTACACTATAACATTCTGTCTTGTGTCTTCAACAGCCTCAAATACTTCAGCCCATCAACCGCCTCCCCGACTCCCTCATCCAGGGAAGAGTAGCAAGAACAGTCCCAACCGGGGTCCGCAGTGATGCCGGGGAGGGGTCTCCTGCTTTTCCGAGCACTACTGGAGTCCCTCGCCAGGAGTTGAGATCCCTGCCTGACCCAGAGGAGCTAAGCCTGTTGCTTAGCACCCACCTTCGCATTCAAGACAACCACGAGTGTGACTCACAAATCGTGAGACCGATCCCAAATAAAGTCTTGCAAACATCAACACCATCATTCTTCAGCCCTCTTTTCCTGCAGCGTCCTCGGCTGCACAAACGGGTTACCGTCCCTGCTCTGCCCGTAGGGGGCAGTAGTGAGGCAAAGCCTGGACCCACAATGAACCACAATGCTAAACCGCTCCCTCCTCCAACCAGAGGTTTACCGTGCATCAGTTCAGGGAATCGGAGAGAGACTCGTGGCCTGTCGTTTAAGCCTTGGCCACCGGTGGTTAAGACGGAGACGGTCCCCAATGAAGGAGTGTCTGAAGCTTCAGGTGTGCTCAGTGTCTTGCAAAGCCAAAGATCCTCTGAGCATAAGATGAAGCCATAGACACAGATACTGTAAGGCTACCTCCCTAAATGCATGCAGCTTGCACTAGCAGACTCTTAAAACTTCAAAGCTAAACAAAGCAGCTAAGCTATTGCGTCTAACTATGCAACAAAACTCCCGTATGTCACAATCAGTGCTTCTGTTGCACACAATTTAAGATCGTCATCTGTCATTCCAAACCACTAACATTTACATTTATAGGCATTCGTTGTTATTCCTAATGGATTAAAGGATTTAATTGACAATATTAATGAATATTGGAAATTCGCAAAGGATTTTTATTTGATATCTATTTGTAATTGACATAAACTGTCTGTGGAGCTCATTTGAGACCCTCGGTGTCTTGATATTTCCCCATGTGGCGTGTCCTGTGGACACCTGCGGAGATTTGGCTCTCACATATATGGGTGTTTGTGACATTTACATCACCAATCTCCTGCAGCTTTGCTGAGAAGTGCTTATTTTTTTTCGATGTGCCGTCCAGGGGCTTTACTGAAGGATAAAAAGATTCAGTGTATCACATCACTCAATTCACAGCTGTCCTTAAGTTACCACGGTGAGTCGGTTGTTCACTTTATTTTCTGAATTTACTGCATAAAAAACAAAGCAAACATCCAAAATTCGTTTTTGTTCTGACGTCTTTCATCTTTTTGCCTATACGTGGTGTTTATGCAAGCGGGTGCTTGTGGTTTTATTAGGGCTTCAGTTATGATCAACAGATTTTCGTTTTAATTAGATTCATGCCTCCCGCATTAATGAAGTACTTTTTCTTGATTATGAATCGTGTGGTAGGCACATTTTTTTCTTGTTAGTTGCATACCAAATTACGTACTGATGCTTTTTAATTATTTAAACATTATAATAATGTTTACAGTTTATATGCATTTATGAAGCTGCTCCCTTTGCGCCGATCCTGCAGGATTTATTTACTGAAAGAAAGATTTTCTGCCTTGATTTTGGCAATGCAAAGAAACTTAAACGCACAAATAAGTACAGACTTGAGCAAATACTGACATTTCAGAAAATATTTGGGAATTGGTTTGACCACACAGACCAAACAGTATACAGGTATGTTTGGCTTTACAATACAGTTAATATATTTATTGTTCTTGATGGTCAAGTATCAGGTGAATATTTAGGTTAGGATTTAATTTTGAGACTAACCGGACTGATCACAGTCATCTTCAAATTTGTTGTTCTGCAAATCTTTACTTTTTGGAATTATAGTCATCGGTCTTGGTTTCATTCAATAAAACGTTTTCACTTTCAGGTTTAAAAAAAAAATATGTAAGGTTTTCATGTACCGCATGGTCAGTCGTTAAAGGTTTTGTGCTCGTTGCATGCCTTGATTATATTAACTTATTATGAAAACACATACTGTACCACTGTACTCACAGTGCAATGCAAAAATATACAGAGAAACGCATACAGTATTGTACAAAAATCGTAGGCCAGCACCAGCTTTGTTTTAAGTTTGAATAATCATCAATATTTTTCGATCTCTTTATTAAAATCCAAACAGAAAGTACAGGAATATGTACACAAAATGTAAAAATATGTACACAAAATAAAAATAAAATTCAGAACAAAATGGCAGCTAAAAGTAAGTATTTAGTGTTGACCTCTCTTGGCACTAAACACATCTTGACCTCTTTCGAGGAGACTGAAGTCGATTTCAATTATTTAAAGTCGATTTTTTGAAAATATTCGATTAGAACTAGGATTTAATTTCATTTAGGTTTAAGAGATCATGCAGGTTCCAGTTATTGCTCAAGTGTAAGATGAGCCCACACTAAACACTTCACACTTCAGGTTGTATTTTTTTATTTAATTTCTTGTATTTTCTGGTTGTTTTCTAATAAAGAGATTGAGAAGTAATTATATATGGTCATTGCAGCATTGCAAAAACAACAAATCTAATGATGGCTTAAGATTTTTGCACAATACCTATCCATAGTATAATTTTAAATATAGCAAGAAGCCACCCCTGTGCATTTAAAGGATTACTTCACTTTAATAATAAGAAAAAATCCTGATAATTTACTCACCCCCGTGTCATCCGAGATGTTTGTTTTTCATCGTTTTTCATTGTTCAGTCTTCAGTTTTTTTATTTTTGAGGAAAACATTCCAGGATTTTTCTCCATATAGTTGACTTTAGTGGACCTCAACAGTAAACCCACTTTTAACTGATCCCAAACAATTGTCATTTTCGCCAGGAAAAAATAAAAAATATGTATTTTAAACCATATCTTCTCGTCTTGCACTAGCCGTGTAATGCGCCAGCGTGACCTTACATATTACGCAATCATGTCGAAAGGTCACACATGACGTGTCGAAAACTGCCACTAAAAAGTTTACAAGTGTGGAGAAAGAGGAGCGTTGTTATTGTGGAATAATACTTTTTTTTTTATTATAAGTGCAAAACATACAACAGATAGTTAAGTAGTAAACAACGAAAACATAACAGACAACAAAAACAAAAACAACAATTGTGACAATGATTTGTTCTGCTCAATGATATAGTAAATAAATGAATAATAAATTAAACGGAAATATAGATGATAATATTGTTATGAAGCAATGATAATAAGCAAAATAATAATAATAAGACAAAAAAAATAATAATAATAATTTAAACAGATAATAAATAATTTAAACAGATAATATTTGTCGAATAATACTAATGAAAGGAATAGTTCACCCAAAAATGAAAATAATGTCATTAATGACACACCTTAATGTCGTTCCATAATCGTAAGACCTCCGTTCATCTTCGAAACACAGTTTAAGATGTTTTAGATTTAGTCCAAGAGCTTACATTTTGAATTACATTTTGGTCAAAAAAGAACAAAAATGACGACTTTATTCAGCATTGTCTACTCTTCCTGTGAAGCGCATGCGCGAGACTAAAGTCACGTCATGCGGATGACGTACAACGCGGCTGACGTGTTATCTGGTGCGCCCCAGCTGTTTTTTTTGTGCGCCTGGGCTTCGTTTACAGTCTGAGGAAAAGACAAGCTGTAAGTTTGAAAAAAAAAATGCAAATATGTCCGAGGATAACACGTCAGCTGCGTCACTGCACTCATGTGACTTTAGTCTCACGCATGCGCTTCACAATAGACGCGGAAAATGAAGACAATGCTGAATGAAGTCGTCATTTTTGTTCTTTTTGGACCAAAATGTATTTTCGATGCTTTAACACATTCTCACTGTTAGTCACATGGACTACTTTGATGATGCAAGACGAGAAGTTGAGGTTTAAAAAAACTTTTTTGGGTGGGGGGTGAAAATGACGATCGCCAGATCGCTTGTGCCTCGGTTGGGCTAGTTTAGAGCCCTTTTCGAAACTGCAATTTGAAACTGTAAACTGTTGAGGTCCACAATATGGAGATTCATAATCCTGAAATGTTTTCCTCAAAAAACATAATTTCTTTTCGACTGAAGAAAGAAAGACATAAACATCTTGGATGACATGGGGGTGAGTAAATAATCCAGATTTTTTTAATGGAAGTGGAGTAATCCTTAAAATGCAGTCATAGTCTGTGTACTGTAGATGCAGCACTTCATAACTCTGGTATATACAGTACAGTTTACCAGACGGTTCAACCCTCAACGTAAGAAATATCACTTCACCTTAGACGTTTAATCTATAGCGAAATTGATTTTTCTGCCATCTTCCTACAATGCAAGCAGCTTAGGGTGCTTAAGCCCACCTCACGTGGACACTTCAAGACACACCCAAAGAAGAGATTGGCGCCCATGTCTGTATCCACCTAAAGAAAATCAATGATACAAGAATATTTGTGTGTGTGCGTTTCTCTCACACAACTCTGTGGTTACACTAAGCAGAAAATCAATTGAGGACTTGTTTTGTAACGCTCGAGACGGTTTGTTTGTATTTCTCTCTCTTTCTGTATCTCTGTGGGTCTGAAGGGGGGAGAGGTCCCGCGTAATGTGCTGCGGTCTCGCTAATGGAAAGTTGCAGGAGTACATCGATTCAGTCTGCTGCGGTCAGAGGTGAATGGCTCGTGTCAGTGAAGTGTCTGCTCGCAGCTAGTCTGATCCGTCTTCTTTGCCCATTACCCAAATACAAATAGATTTAATAGACATCTCATAATGAAATATTGAGCTGGATGTTTAATTAACATGCCAGCAGAGATTATTGCGAGCTACACTGCAAAAAATGATTTTCAAGAAAACATTTTCTTAGTTTTTTTGTCTTGTTTTAAAGGGACACTTCGCCCATTTGCATTAAGCTTTATATAGTTAGAACCCCAGTCATGTTTTTGAATGCTCTGCTAAAAAATGATTTTCAAGAAAAACATTTCTTAGTATTTTTGTCTTTTTCTTGATGAGCAAAACGACCCAAGAAAATAAAGTCTAGTTTTTGGACCAAAAATATCAAATTTTAGTGATTTTGTGCATAAAACAAGCAAAACATCGGCCAATGGGGTAAGCACATTTTTCTTACATTTTTCTTGAATTTGATCCGTCTTTTAGTAAATTAGTTCAAGATTTTTTTGCTTGCCCCATTGGCAGATTTTTTTTATATGCACAAAATCACTTAAATTTGATATTTTTTGTCTAAAAACTAGACTTATTTTCTTGGGTCGTTTTGCTCATCAAGAAAAAGCATCTTAAATTAAGAATTTTTAGATATTTTACTGAAAACAAAAAATGACTTTCTTACCTAGTATTTTTGTCTTGTTTTCAGTAAAAATATCTAAATATTCTTAAATTTAAAGTGTATGTTCTTCAGGAGCAAAATGACCTAGGAAAATAAGTCTAGTTTTTAGACAAAAAATATAAAATTTAAGTAAATTAGTGCTTAAAACAAGCATAAAAAATCTGCCACTCGAATAAGAAAATGTTCTTGAAATAAGTTTACTTTTTTTCATAAACGCTTAATTCAAGAAAATGTTTCATATTAGATTGGCAGATTTTTTTGCTTATTTTAAGCACAAATTCGCTTAAATTTTATATTTTCCTAGGTCATTTTGCTCAACAAGAAAATGCATCTTAATTTAAGAATTTTTAGATAGTATTTTTGTCTTGTTTTCAGAAAAAATAAGTAAGAAAATCATATTTTGCAGTATTTTAACCACAGACTGTAAAAAAGATGAATGATGTGTCCCTTTAGACTTCTTTGTAAAAATTAAGGCTAATTATCTTCTGATGACATCATTTGGAGGAGTGACTGTGAGGTTGAGCTGCAATATCAAGGCCCCGCCCATTTTCGACTTGGACACTTAAAAGTAAATTAACGTGAAAAATGTATTTGAAGTTTGATACTTAGGTTGGAATAAATAACTTATACTGCAGCCAGCCACCAGGGGGCGATCAAAATGTTTTGGATTTACTTTGCAGGACGTGATGAGGCTTTATATGTCAGTTTTCACTGTCAACCAAGTATATAATGGCAACACTCATTGTTTGTTTGCGCGTTACTTCTAAATTGCCGTTCTCCGGAGAGTGTTTACATTGAAGACCTGCACAAAGGCGCCATTAAACAAACAAACAAACAAACAAACAGCCTGCATTAGATTCCCAAATTGCAAAACTAAATGCACTCATACAGAGACCTCATACTGTTATGTAAAATACACTTACGATTGCTGCCCATACCTGTATGCCTTCCTGTGGATTCTTATCACAAAAAATCCTTTTAGAGCATATAATAAAATAAAAATCCTATCCGTACGGTTCACGTCATGCCGTGTTTTCACACGTTGTTACCAACCTTACTCCATTAAATCTTGGAGAAAACAACAGTTGCCATCTTGTTGGTAGACAGAATAGTAGAGGAATGAATTTAAGCACTTTAATTGACCTGTTAGACCTCTAATATGAGATTTTTGTTGTTGATTTTTTTTTGGACTGGGCAGATTTACTGTCCTTTTTTGTGTTTAAACTTCTTTTATTTGGCTATTTATGTGTTTAATGCTTTGTCCCTGTGTGTGCTCCAGTGGAATGTGTGAGACTTTAATAAAGTAAAGAAATAACATATTTGCTGTTGAAGTGTTTTTTATAGAGTCGTACAGTCATAGAGTTTGCCTCTGTGTCAAAGACGTTTGCTCGCAGTGAAGTTTTTCCTAATAATATTTCACACACTACAGTATTTCTGTGCAAATCACTTTTATGCCAGATTTTATTCCACCTGTGTGTGTGTGTGTGTGTGTGTGCGTGTGTGTGTGTGTGTGTGTGTGTGTGTGTGTGTGCAGGCATGTGCATGTGTGCGCACATGTGTTTGTGTAAGAGAGAGACAATGGAGAGCTAATGGAAAATGTGGTCTGAAAGAAATCATTAATTACATAATTGTGTGTGATTATCCAGACCTCGAGGACGTGTTTGTTTTCTTGCTGTTCATTTGTTTGTTTTCAGAGCGGAACAAAAGCAATGACAGTCATCTAATTCCTCTGTATTTTACAGAAAAGTAGGGAATTTCTCATCCCAGCTTGGATTTCGGCACAAGCACGATAAAATGTAATGTGCCTTAGTAAAGTTTCACTGATATATGTGACCCTGGACCAGTCATAAGGGTACATTTTTATAAATTGAGAGATTTAAACATTATAAGCTGAATAAATACGCTTTCCATTAAAAGTGTGTGTGTTTGTTTGTTAGGATAGGACAATATTTTGCAGATATATTTGAAAATTTGAAATGTATAAGGGTGCAAAAAATTTGATAGCCTTTAAAGGTGTCCAAATGAAGTAGCAACACATATTACTAATGTTAAATACATTTTTTATAAACTGTATATATTTATGATAGAAAACTTACAAAATACCTTCATATAACATGATCTTTACTAAGTTAATATCCTAATGATTTTTGGAATAAAAAAACATAATTTTATACAAAATATACCCTTGCTACGATTGATTGATTGATTGATTGATTGATTGATTAACTTTATTAATCCCTGATGTGAAATTCACATTTCACAGCAAGCTCACTACACACAATAATAAATGGTTTTAAAAAAAATACAAAATTACCAATGCAAAACAGTTTGTACACAATGACCTGAGCAACTACATTATATACAGCATCACTTTAGTTTTGAGCATGAAGCATAATACACAATCAGATTTCTACTATAATCAACTTCTATAGACCATTTTGCAGAATGTAAACAACACTGGTCCAGAAACACTTCTTGTTTCTGTGTGTTGGTTGTGTTCTGTTGGTTGTATTTTATCCCAATGTTTATAAAAAAAGTGCTTCTGGACCATTTTTCTTTACATATTGTTATAAAATTTAATGGGAGTTGGTAAAAAAAACTTCAAATGTTTGTGTGCTGGTGTGCATCTGTGATAAGTTAACGCGTGTTGTCGTCCCATTTATAGGTACATATTACTAACACGCTCATTGAATAACAAAAACAACATTACGCCATTTAGACCAGGTTTAAGTTGGTCAATGGCGTGGTCTATTTTCATTACCTCGAAAAACCTCGTTTTCAGACCGCCCATGGGCACAAAGTTGGGCGCAAAAGCATTTGCTATTTAAACAACGTGGTGCAAAAAACGTGAAAATGATAATTGCGCAGGGTTGAAACTAGCAAAAGACACTTGCGTTGCGCATTGCGCTGCATTACGCCGGGTGTATCACGAGACCCTTTGGGTCTGTTTTTTACGAAACACCCATGGTAACAATTCCCCACCAAATCTAAAAGAGGGTGCATTTAATAAAGTAACAGTGTAATCTACAGTGATGCAAAAATGTAAACCACGCAAACTCTGTGGCCTTCATCTTTCCCTGAATTTGAAATAGGTGTTGGGCATTACTCCAGAGTTTCAGGCTAGTGTAAAATATACCCATAGGATGGATTTATTGACTTCCTCTGGGTTTTTAAGATACGAGTAAATGAGTCTTCAGCAGAGTGCAGAGCGATAAATAAGCTCGTTCCCATAGGGAATAGATGCACAACAATCTGATGTTTGTGGGCTTGCTCGAGGAAACTATATAGTGAACTCTGAGAAAAGGAAAGCAAGACTCAGAAATGCTCACACTTGAACCTCTGCTCTTCATCACCACGCAATCGTAGAAGAGCGAGCACTTAAAGCCATCGCGAATGCGTCAAAGAGGTCAGACAACACTTGCAGCTGCTCACTGCCCATTCAAAAACATTTCACTCTCTTCAATATAAAAGAGACACTCAGGGGTCAGAGAAAGAGATGTACTGTAGACAAAACCAAAAATAGTTTATTTAGACCTTGTGGTAAATGAAGGACTAACTGAAGAATGTAGCTGTGCAAAAGGGCATCCCTTATCTTTAGCGGTTTATGTTTTGTGAATCCTCAAATAAATTTAGCAGAAATGTGATTACTTTTTTTCCCCTACTTAAAAAAATTTGTAGTAGTAATATGTACATTATTCTCTATATGAAGTGTTCAGATGAAAAAGCCATTAAATGCCATCTTCGTCAAGCTCTTGGCACATATTATACAATCATCAAATACTTTCACCTCAAATCCGATGAAACCTGGCCTCAGGCCATTCAGAAATACCCATAAGCAGAGTTTGGGGGGGCAGGGGGGGCACTGCCCCCCAGACCAGAGCCAATAATGGTTTTGTCTGAGCTATTAATGAAATAGAAATATGACAATTGATATTTTATTCATCTAATCTTAATATTTGAATGTAGACAGAGTAACTTAAGGCTAAAATAGTTTTAATTTATTTAAACCATATTTAAAATCCTTGAAGCCGCAGTCGCTCACACACAAAGTCCTTTGAGTGCATGAAAGAAAAATTGAAAGAACGATGGCACGCGTAATTTTTTTCCCTGTATGAAGGTTTACCAAATACTTTTGAATGTTGGCCAAATTTTTAAGCCTATACCTTATTCTAAAAAGGACAAAGACTTTTTACAAGTTGAGATTTTGCTTGCACTTAGAGGATGTTTGCAGCAAAAGACTTTAAATACCAAATACGAAAGTAGTTACCAAATAACCAAATTGTAATATATTTTGTACAATATTCATGCAAGGGATGGGATGTAACCTTGTTTTTATGAGCAGTATCTGAGCATGGAGTTTGCTCCATGCTGTTGTCTTGAATCACCATAAGAACTTCTTCTGTTGCCTGCATTCATTCCTAATGTCCAGCGACCAAAAAAGTCAAAATAAAATTCATCATTTCTGTCTTAACTTGACTCCAGATGGCTGATAACACACCTTGGCAAGCACAAACTCACAAGTCAGTGACAAAACGGCACAAATGATTTAGACTTCAGCTCTGAGTTTTACCCACCAGCCTGCCATCACTCCATTGCCTCATTCAGTTTTCATATCTCAAGCCATTAAATTCGATTCAAATCTGTCTCACCGATCCCAGCTCCAAACTGGCAGCGCGAGTTAATTAAACTGCACCGGCTTCTTGTTTCTACCCACGTGTTTGTATTTCTTTCTCTGATAGGATGGCAGATTGCCAGTTGCATTTGTCTTGTGGATTCATAACCTCTGCAGTCTGAGACAGATCAGTGCACTTGATATCTGAAGTATGTTGTACACGCCGCTGAGTGCTTTTGTTCATTATAAATTCAGTCTCTTTATGACTTCATGGTTAGATGACTCTTAGGCATTGCTTATGAGTCCGAAGTCCAACTTTTGTTATTTTTAAGAGAGACCTCCTTTAGTAATTTTTTATTAATGATTATCTCTGCTTTTCTGTCGCATGCATTTTTAATCGCTGTTTAGTCTGATTAATCCTTGACTAATCAAGTGTCATTGTTAAAGCGCTTGTCTGAAACGTCGTTTGATGAAACATTCATGAGTTTCTGTCCATCAGTAATACCTACATGAATATTTTAGTGGTCGTGAACGCCAGTCAAAATATTGTCTGAAGGAAAATATGATTGTCTCTTAAATCTTTGATATTTTGTTCGAATGTGTTTATGCACCATTACTAGCTGTGGTTAAAAGTCATTTGGCTCAACACAAATTGAATTTTCAACATGAATCTCAACAAATTAAGTTTATGTTCAGATGTCAATTTTATTAAGTGAAACCAACAAGCTATTTTTTAAGTGTACACAACCTACTCAAGACATAATTTCCATACCAATAATGATGATTATTTTAAAGACTTGTATGATAATCTTATTTTCAATGCTAGATGAAGTGTACTACCGCTCGCTGATTTCTGGTGAGATTTCTGTCACTTTAAGAGCGAGAGAGAGAGACCCCGTCACACCCCTGTAGTCTGCCAAGGAATGGATTCAGCTGTAGGCAAAATGAATTGAAGGCAAATAAAATCAGAAAGCCACCGAGCAAAAGTATAATCTGCCGCCTCCGCTCTCCTCCACCAATCTCTCTGTATTTCTAGAGGTTTAAAGCGGTTTCATTCACTAACTGAGCAAGTGAAGAAAACGGTGTAGCGTGAAAGCATCGTTTTAATCAAATCTGACATCCCTGTTTCTTTGCAACCCCGCTGCAAAGAATTTGTGATATTCAATCAAGCCCTCTGTGGTAACTAACACAACAAAACGTGAAGATTTTGAGAAGAGCAAAACAGAATAAATAACGTAATTCGCTCAACCTGAAACAAAAAGCAAATAACAGTCGGTGATCTGCTGAGCCCTAGTCACCAGAGGTTGTGTGAAGTTTACATCAGTGTACTTAAAATTAAACCTTTTGTCTTCCTGACAATTAATGAGACGAAAGTCACCGTTCATTTGAGTACTGACAAGATCTTGCAGAAATGACCCAGCGAGTGGGATATCATCAATCAAATCTGTATAGTGATCAACAACCAAAGAGTTAGGGGTGGTTTTCTATGGCGTAAGGAAAATGCTTGTTTGAGTTGTCCTTAGTGAAATCAGCTTGCACGAACATAATAACATATATAGATAACATTGTTTTGTCTCAAGATGCACACCAATAATGTTTTTATTTTTTTTTAAGGTTTTGTAAAAACGACTTAAATGTCCTAACATACTTCTGGATTAATCTATCCTGTCCGGAAAATCAGGTAAATTTCATTAAAAACACTCTTTGTACTGCGAATTATTAAAAATTACAGTAAATTACACCTAATTTTCTTATAATTTGGCTAGAAAGTGAATCTTGATGACTAAGGGCTCTATCTTACACCCGGCGCAATGCAGTGCAATGCGCGACGCAAGTGTCTTTTGCTAGTTTCCACATTGCGCAATTATCATTTTCACGTTTAGCGCCACGTTTAAATAGCAAATGCATTTGCGCCCCCTTTTGCGCCCATGGGTGTTCTGGTCTGAGAACGAGGTGTGTTCAGGTGCATTGTTGACGCGTTGCTATTTTGAGGCAACTAAAATAGACTACGCAATTACAAAAACCTGCTCTTAAGTCTAAAGTCAATGGCGCAATATTGTTTTTTGATATTTAAAGAGTACATTAGTAATATGAGCCTAAACGGGACAACAACGCGGGTTTGCTTATCACATACATGAATGCGCAGCAGCACAAAAATGCTTTTAAATATGAAAGATTAAAGGATTGAATGTAAAAGATTATTATTGAGTCTCTTGGACATAAATGAGTACCGATTATGAGACGTTAGAAAACAAAAAGAACAGCTTCACCTGTAGCCTAGTAAATGCTAAATAAATGCTTTTCTTTAAACAAATGTATCTGTTTTTAAATGTTTTTTTTTAAAATGCTACATCACAGATTTATTTTATAAGATGACTCTGTACCTGTGGATATGGTGAGATGAGAAATATTTTTAAGTAATGCTTAAAAAAAACTCATGACGCTGTCCAAGTGCTGAAACATGCGGAGAGCCGTTTGTAAATTCTTTATCTCCTGTTTGTTACAAATAAAGTATTTTTACAGCACAAACTTTTTCTTACATACTTGTAAATTATTTTTTGATGATATTGGATAGCCATACATTTAAAGCAATTAAAAGCCTACTTTTTTACTTTCATGACTAAAAGAAAACGGGTTTTAAAGGTTTTAATACAAAAAATAACAATTTCAATACAAGTGGAAAACAATTATTTAACATTAATCTTAAACTGGGGATCTTCTTCCTCCGCTTAGTTTTTCACTTTACAAAGTCCGTCATCTAAATAGGGATTAGACATAGTGCCAGCGCAACTGGCTTTTAAAGGGGATGAGAGCTGAGACTCTCATTGGTTTATTGCACGTTACGCCCAAAATACTCCTTTTCGACCATGCACTCGGAGCACAAACCATTTTTTCCGTCGTTAAATTAGCAAAAATGGGTTTGGACACGCCCATTTAGACGTTGCGCTGTGCTCTCGATAGGGTCGATACCCTTTAAAGGGGCCATGGCATGAAAATCTAAGTGCTATAATTTGGTTCCCAGTGCTAAGAAAATGTGATAAAGATCAACCCAGTAACTAAGTTTTGATAAACCATTCTCTACAAGCATGTGAAAAATTAGGTCATTGAAATTTGGCTCCTCCTTATGATGTCATAAGGAGTCCTTATTATAATAATACTGCCCCTTAATCTGCACTATCCAATCACAGCACTGCCATTTAGTGCAGAGAAAAAGAGAGAGAGAAAATAATTCACATCACAATTAAGTCTGAATTGCAACAAACCACCATCATTGCGATCAGTGTTTGCACTTCATCAGCTCATTTGCATTTTAAAGGACACACCCAAAATGGCACATTTTTGCACACACCTACAAAGTGTCAATTTTAACAAGTTATAATAAATTATCTATATGGTATTTTGAGCTAAAACTTCATCTATGTGCTCCGGGGACACCAAAGATTTATTTGACATTATTGTGACACGTCCCCATTAAAAAGGTCCTAATATTTATCATTTAGGTACAAATATGTACAGTATACATTTGGTACCATTATGTACCTTTGAGGTGCTAATATATGGATGTTTGGTATCAAAATGTACCTCTGAAGTACTTATAGGATGTCTTTAGGTGGAAATGTGTACTTTTTGAAAAAGTATCGAATCAGTGAAAGCTAGGAACCATTTTAACCAATTTTTTTTCTCAGATCAATGTGTTTACCTTTATAATGTTTATTCTGTCCTTTAGAGTTTTTGCCAAAGCTATTCTTTATATAATTGCACTGTTACTTACTTAAAAGTGCACTGTTAGCATCTGTTTAATTACAGCTCGCCCGTGTTTGCTAAAGGCAGATTACAAAGCCTGTTGCAAATGCCCCAAAGGACACAACGTTTGCCTGTTTGTGGATATGCGAGACATTTATAATACATTAAAATATGTTCAATTTCAATGTATTTCATCAGACAATGACTACTTTTGAACGCACAGGCATTGTACCGGCATGTGCCATTATAGTCTTACTGCTTAAAGCAGTGGTTCTCAAACGGGGGGCCTTTATTTTATGACATTTTTATAAAATACATTCATTTTACATAAATTCTTTCAAATTCAAATCCCAGAAGAATAAGGCTATAACCAACAGCACTACATTACACAATGTAACGTTTTTTATTATTCAAAAGTTTTAGATTTTTTTAGAAAACAACATGTGCCCCCCTTGTGTACAGTGCATCCCTTTGTGCCCCCCAAAGAAAATGTATGACATAAACATTTTTAAAACTTAGCATTTATATAACAATAAACAGTGAACCAGTGTTATCGATAACTAAAACGAAACACATCTGTTATTGGAATAAAATCAAATATAGGCCTAAATTTTAGTTACAAAATTATTTGTTAAATATCCTGTTTTTTTTTTCAACCCAGTGTTGTGTCAAAAGCGATGAACCCGTAATTAAACATGCTGAATTATGCTGGGTTGTTTTAACACATTGTTGGGAGAAATATAAAAATTTCTGGGTTAATTTAATCCAACGGCTCGGTTTGTCACTTTCTAAAAATAACCTAGCATTTTTAGTGTTGCCTTAGCAAAAAATAAAATAAAATAAGTTTGAGTTGAGGCACTAAAATTATTAATTGAAACAAAATAAAACTAAACTAAAACTGAAATAAAATTACATTTAACATATATTAGTTTGAAAAAAGCTTAAAAAAATGACTAAAAATTAAACTAAAATTAACATGCACTAAAAATATAAATAAAAGCTGATTCAAAATATTAATGAAACTAAAATAAAAACTAAAGTAAACCTTGAAAAGTTGGATCTGCTTAACAAAAAATATAGGCCTGGTTTCACAGACAAGAATTAGTTAAAGCCAGGACTAGGCCTTAGTTAAAATAAGATGGTTATAAACATGCCTTAAAAAAACTTTACTGGTGTGAATCTTAGACAAATCAATGCTACTGGCATATTCTAAAGGGGACATATCATGAAAATCTGATTTTTTCAATGTTTAAGTGCTATAATTGGGTCCCCGGTGCTTCTATAAACCTAGAAAACATGAAAAAGATCAACCCAGTATAACTTAGTTTTGGTAAACCATTCTCTGCAAGCATGTGAAAAAATAGGTCGTTGAAATTTGGCTCCCCTGTTGATGTCAGAAGGGGATAATACCGCCCCTTAATCTGCATCCAACTACAGTAAAACCTACAAAGTTGCAATTTAAACATGCAATAAATCATCTATATGATATTTTGAGCTAAAACTTTACGTACATACTCTGGGGATATCCAATATTTATTTGACATCTTTAAAAAGTCTTGGAAAATGTCCCCTTTAAGACATATATTTTAAGAGCTGGTTAGTCCTGAACCCATATAGTACTACACATATAGTATAGACTTTTAGGGGTATAGTTTAGGGTTAGTAAGTTGACATTTCATAGTTAGTAGAATGTTTGTTGGTTGATCATCACAAATAAAGCATTATCAAATATTAAGCAGCTACTCTGAGAGTTAGTTGACATAGGTGCAGAGTTCCTTAATGTTAACAGAATGTCAAACGGGAATATAAAATTGATACAATTTTGTCCAATAAATGGCAATAAATCACTAAAGCTGATCTCATTGCACACTATGTACACCGTACAGTCTGTTGCACTTGATAGCCCAATAATTGCAAGTGAAACATTTAATTCTTGACTGAGTAGATAGCTGCTAAGATCGAACTGCTTCAAGGCTTAAGTTTTTAGCTTGCTTGCTCCAAAGTTTCAGGACTGCTCTCTCTATTCCTGCTTATTATATCAATAATACTCATTGAATCGTTACTCCATTCAGAAAAGCTGCAGTAAAAATATAAATGTATATCTGAGTCTTGTTTTTCCTGATTTAAGCCGTATAATCTACTCAAAGCAGCTGGTCTCACTTCAACACCGCAGTAAATGTGATGATCTATTATGTTGTTGTTTTTTACT
Organism: Paramisgurnus dabryanus; assembly: GCF_030506205.2. Taxonomy (NCBI): domain Eukaryota; kingdom Metazoa; phylum Chordata; class Actinopteri; order Cypriniformes; family Cobitidae; genus Paramisgurnus; species Paramisgurnus dabryanus. The sequence continues at coordinate 33,497,387 of NC_133353.1, forward strand.
TATTTATTTGATAGATTGTAATTTAGAAGAGGACAGGGGTACAGGACCAGCAAAGGACCCCTAACAGGGAATCGAGCTCCAACGTGTTTTTTTTTAAATAAACAGATTTTATGGTATGTAGCACCAAAACCATAGCTTGAAATTCTGTACTTTTCCTGAATCTCTATTGCCTATTTTAAAGTAAATTGAAGTGGACAGTCCACATGCTCCAACATGCACAGTAATGCCTATGCATTTACGTGACACTCAGCCACAAAGCTTCGTACAGCTTTGATAAATTGTCTGCTTCATGTTGTGTGATGTTGACTGTATCAAAGATATGCAGCAGATTTCCTCCCCCTCACAAAAGCTGCTACAAATGCATTTTTTACCATTTTAAAGGCTTCTAATCTGAAGAATTTATAGTCGCTATTGACCCGAGGATGTAAATGCAGCTTAAGGGCATCTTTGGGGGCAAATCTTCAAACGATGTTTTAGTACATACTGAGAGATCCAGGCACAATCACAACTGTCAAATGCACTGTAAGAATGACCTCCATCATTTTTATGAACCGCCGAACGCCGCCGGCTGCTAATGCAGAGAGCAGAAAAACAAAAATAGAGACAACTGTGCTCTTCAAACAAAGCTCTCATTGCAATCGAACACTTGGCCTCCAATTATCAGCTTCAGCTGCAGGATTCAGAGGATGAGATCAAACGACGGGCAGCGTGTTCTCACGAAACATCTCTCTGAAGGGATCAATAAGAGTTTACACACACATCCAGGGTGAGATATGACACAGCATTGTCACAGCAATAGTGTATACCTGTAGATCCTCATGTCTGATGATGGACATTTCTTTGTGCATGTACTGTAGCTACACTGCAAATAATGCATTTCTTACTTTTCTTGTTTTCTAATATATTTAGAAATTCTTAAATCGAGATGTTTACATGAAAAGCAAAATGATTTTATCAAAGTTAAGTTAGTTTATGCAGAAAACAAGAAAACAAATGTGCCAGTTGGGTAAGAAAAATATTCTTAAATTTTATTATCCCCTTGTACAGTCGATAATTTTATCCCCGCCAGCCTTTTTTTTTTGAAAAGTTGCCCGCAAGCATTTTTTGAGATTTTCACAAAAGTTTCACAAAATGCCTTCTAGGAAAATGTTCTTCTAAAAATATATAAACATACAAATATATTAAATGAAAGAACAGACCCTCTGCTTTCAAACAAACAATAAACAAACAAAACGGGAAAAAAACGTTTTGCCTTATCTATTTTTTTTCTCTGCTTATACACTGCAAAAAATGATTTTCAAGAAAAAAAATTCTTAGTATTTTGTCTTGTTTTCAGTTAAAATATCTAAAAATTCTAAAATTAAGATGCTTTTTCTTGATGAGCAGAACGACCCAAGAAAATAAGTCTAGTTTTTTAGACAAAAAAATATCAAATTCAAATGATTTTGTGCATAAAACAAGCAAGAAAATCTGCCAATGGGGTAAGCAAAAAAATCTTGAACATTTTGAACACTAAATTCAAGAAAATTCAAGAAAAAATTGCTTACCCCAATGGCAGATTTTTTTTGCTTGTTTTATGCACAAAATCACTTAAATTTGATATTTTTGGGTCGTTTTGCTCATCAAGATAAAGCATTTTAATTTAAGAATTTTTAGATATTTTTACTGAAAATACTTAGAATTATTTTTCTTGAAAATATTTTTTTTTTTGCAGTGTAAACTCTTAAATATGGGTATTTTTCTTAAAAATAAAAAAAAATAGCAAAAAGCTGAAATGATTGCATTTTTGTGGAGGAATTTTGTTAGAGATCAGATTCCGAAAGAATATCAAAACATACACAGTTTAAATTTAGTAAATATTTTTTTTACTTTTGCATAAGTTTTTATAAATTGGGTAAGTGTGCCATCTGGAACACGTTTTTAATGCAAATGTTTTCTCTTAATTGACGAGATAACTCATCAATGGCGGGGAAAGAGTTAAAACTCATTTTTTAGCATAATACGCCTTAAGCTGCATTCATGCGGCGTTTACTCCAGCCGCGGTAGAGGCGTCAAGCGCGAGTGAATTCAATGTTAAGTCAATGTGAAGACGCATTGACACATGTCTGGAGGTCTCGCGGCGCGAATGAGAGATTTAGCACGGCGCGATATAGATGCAATTCCGCCTCATTCATGCATCTAGTTTGTGTGAATGGCACGGATTGAGCATCTGGCGCGGTGCGCGCGAATGGTTCTTTTTGTGAATTTTGCGTTTTACGCGAATTTGCGGCTGACGCCCGAGTTGAACAATTTGAACTTTGTCAGATTTTCGCGCCGCGTTAACCAATCAGGAGCCGCCCACCGTCACTCGTTCAACCTGGAGAAACCCTTGAAATTTTCCATGAGCAATCACCCGGAGCTATACGACACAAGGTCTTATTTCTATAGAGACAGGAATAAAAAGGACCTTGCTTGGAAGAGTGTCAGTGAGGACATTGGGCAACCTGGTAAGTTGTAAATACACATTTCACTTTTGAGTCATGTGACGTTTATCGACCCGCTGCATTCCCGCTGGTTTTTAAACAATTTTCCCCCTATAGAAAGGTTACCAAATACAAACCGGTAACTCTCTCGATAAATGCACAATCAACATCAGCCATCTTGCAAACAGACAACCGCATAGCACTTGCCACTCCCACAAGAAGCGATTTCACCTCTGACGTGCGTCAAATGCTTGCTTGTTGGCTACCGGATGGGGCGTGTCCAGTTGCACGAAAAAGTTGAGAAAAGATTAACTTTATGCATGCTGATAATGCTGATGACTCCTCAGAAATATGGAAGTTCTTTAAACTAGTTATTTAGATATGACTTTATGGCCAAACCTATGGTTATACACTACCCAGTCTCACAAAGTTTCGTGATATAGTCACGTATTTTTTTGATTCTTTTTTCGTGCTATTATCACGAATTTTCGCGTTTTTTCGTAATCGTATCACGAATTCCTGTTTTCGTGTGATTATCACGTATTGGTTACTCAACTGCTTTTTCCTATTTTTAAACCATTGTCGCTTCGGTTTAGGGTTAGATTTGGTGCTTGCATTAGAATGTCACTTTATATATTGGTTTATACTATTTTTCCTGATTTATTTTTTTATATGTCGCCTGGCGTTAGGCTTAGAGTTGGGTTTGGTTAGGGATGTCATTTTATGTAAATCTAACCCTAAACCGAAGCGACAATGGTAAGAAAATAGGACAAAACAGTTGAGTAACCAATACGTGATAATCACACGAAAACAGGAATTCGTGATACGATTACGAAAAAACGCGAAAATTCGTGATAATAGCACGAAAAAAGAATCAAAAAAATACGTGACTATATAACGAAATTTCGTGAGACTGGGCTGTTATACAACAAATATTTGACACTAAGTGCTTGCCATTTTTACCATATATGTGATATATGTCCATGCTTTCAGATGGAAGGCATTAAAATGTTCATGAGAGAGTTTTATGAGCCAGTGAGATAAACAGTACAGCTGCTGTCTTGGGGTTTTTTAGGTTTCAGATAAACTTCAAGAATAACCGACCGCTGAGCTCTGCACCTCTTTGATCGTATAAAATGCCCCAAACTTATGACAGACTGTAAACTCACCACAGAGACCAAACACTGTCACCCTCTCATGTGTCAAAGTCACTGAGCCTTGTGCTTATAGATGAAAAACGTCCTCAGGACCCAGAAAGGCCCAGGTGTTGACTGACCCCCCATTGCGGAAGTGTCATTTTGGGCACCGGTGGGCAGAAGCGGACAGCTGCAGTTACGCTTTCCATATACCCCAGACTAAGACATGACTAATCAATATCACCCTCCGCATGCGGTTGCTCCTGCCTGCAATAATAGGCTTTTATAGGTGATGAGGTCCGTCACTAAATCCAGATGGCCCCGGAGCAGACTGGCTGCCAAGCGCACACGGCTCTGTGCCGTAAATGTAATGGTCATATTTTATAATGTGCACTGGAACTGTCAGGAGAACTTTATACTGCAGATGTGTCCTGTCCCGTTATAATGAAATATATAACAGGTTGCGTGTTAAATAAACATCTCTTCATTAACTTTTTGCATAGTTTGTCTGGTCACGTATCTATTCCATCTTGTAGTTTATTCATTGCAGTTATTGGGGTGGACTTTGGAATTGTTTTTTACTACAAAGTAAACATGCAATTACTTTCCTGGTTTGTTTTTGGGATGAAGAATACAAGCAAATAAAAAATAATTTATGGGGTATTTACCATAAAGAGAAAATTAATGTTTGGTTGTTTATTAGTATAATCCAGTCTACCCTGCCTGCTTATACAGTAGATATTAGCTTAATAAACACCATTAGATCATGTAGTGGTTGTTTTATGTAGGATTTTAAATTAACTTTATTCAGTGTATCTAATGCCTAATGGTAATCGTAAATTACGAGAAAACATTTGCATGAAAAAAAGTGTTTTTGATGAGTTTTTATGGTTATCTGTAATACCGTAATTATCCACTAGACGATGCCCTTACCCAATTTATAAAAAACTGAATCAAAAAATTATTTATTAATTTACATGTTTTGATAATCATCTCAAACAAAATTACTTGACAAAAATGCAATTATTTCAGCTTTTTGCTAAAAATTTATTTAAAAAAGGCTGGTGGGGAATGAGTAAATCGCACTTAATTTTGTTTTTAGTATTTTATATTTATTTTTTATTGTTTTTATTATTATGTAAAGCTCTGAAACATGTAACATGCTATATACATTTTGATCTTTGATTGATTTATAAAATATAAAATGTGACCTTGGACCCCCAAATCAGTCATAATAATATTTATATTTTTACAGTAAACTGAGATATATATAAAGTATACTTTCCATCGATGTATGGTTTGTAGGATATGACAAAATTTTGGCTTAGATACAACTAGGCTATTTGAAAATCAGGGTATTACTAATGATAAATACATTTTTTATATATTTGCGGTAGTAAATTTACAAAACATCTTTAATTAAAATCCTAATGATTTTTGGCATTAAAAAAAATCCATAATTTTGACCCATACAAATGTTGACTTGCTACCAATATGCATGTGCTACTTATAAGTAAAAGAAAGAGAGAAAGTCACAGCTCACATTTCCAATTCTATGGCTGTTTTTGTGTGATTTCCAATACTTTAGGAGAGCCCCGAATCTATAACAACTGTCCTGATAAGCATTTTAATATTTAATGCATTTTAAATAAAGTGGACAAACACCCATTAATCCTGCATGTGCTCAGCATCGACATGTTTAATTCAATAAAGAGGCATTGACCAACATTAGGAGCTGAATAAAAAAAAAACTCAACAGTTTCTTGATACTGTACACTGAATAAAAACTATTTAGTGCAAGTTTTTGCATGAATATTTAATTTCAGTAATTAAGTATTTCAAACATATTAGTAAATTAACTACAGTAAGTGTAAAATTACACTGTAAAAATATGTGATATTTACTTTATATCCTAATAATCATACTATTTTTAAGTACTTTTAAATGCCTACTTCTTTAATCATGTAAAATGACATCTTTTCTTTACATATTTATTATTATGTACCACATTATGATAAGCAAGTAAGAAGAAACTGGTCTCAGTACTGGCACAGTTATTGTGAATTAACACATCATGATTTTCATTGTGTCACCTACTGTTTATACACAAGCATCACTTTTCTGAATGATGGTAACTACAAAACTCAAAAAAGAAACAAAAACTCTTCTAAATCTCAAAGATAAATAAACATTAAACACTTTCAAGTCTTAAAAACGCATAAAATAGCGTTAAAAATAGTAAAATTGTATCTCCGAATGCAGTGCCACCCGCGGTTACGAGTCATCCAAAAATATTTTTTGAAATAAAGATGACAATGAACTATTTCAAACAATTACTACTTTTAAAAAATGCGGGCCATGGAGCGGGTTGGGTACAATATTTATTTTTAATTTTTAGTTGAAAACGTCGGTCGGGTGCGGGTTGTTTATACATTGACTCGCGCATCACTTATGTCTACCAAAATCATTTATGCAGTTTCAACACAAAATTATTAAATAAATTTCCTTCTTACAAATTTAACTGGATTATTTCATTTAGAGTTACCAAATTACTCACATTTTTATGTTATTCAACTCAAGTTTCCGTTAGAAAAGAGGAATTACATTTTTTAATACATTGAAAAAAATTATTTATTCAATTAACTGAATTTTTTTTAAGGTAAGTGGTCGCAATCTATTTATTTAAGCTACATTTAAACAAAAAAAGTAGAAAAATTAAACAAAAAACTTTTGTTTAAATGTAGCTTAAATAAATTGATTGCAACCACTTTCCATAAAAAATTAAGTAAATTGAATGAATCTTCTTTTTCGGTGTAGATTTTATTTCATTGAATCTACTAAGGCACATAATTATGCTGCCTAAATTCATGCGAACATAAACACAAAATCGCCCGTGCTCCCCAGACTCCAGTCCCAGTTGGGTGAATGAGAGTAAATGAATGTAGTCTGAGGTTTATCTGTCAGATATGGATAAGTGCGGTCCTCCCAGGTGTCATCTACTTTATCATCACAGTGGAGAGCTCCCCTTTCTGTGGCAGCGCTGCTACGGGGGATGCCCTTCTTCCCAACAAAGATATATAGTATAGAGAGATGTCTTACTGTGCCACGCTGGCTATCTGACAGAATTCAGATTAAAATCTCTCAGGAAGCTTCCTGCTTTAGTGTCAAGGGGTAAGAGGTGTTAAATAGACATGTCATGACTTGCATAGAATGTGGCAATGTTTTGCATTTCATGATGGAGATATTGATATTATAGTATATTCTTATATATTCAACTCGTGGAAGCGTATGGGTGGATTTACATGGATAACAGAGTGACTAGCAAAAGAGCAAATGCATAATTTGGAGGGGGGAATTAGGCACATTAGAAAGCATAGCAAGGTTTGTGGGACTTTAAAAGTTATTAATATGCATGAAGTTTCCAAGTGATGAATATGCATGTTTCTTGTAACTTTTTGACTGTTGTTGATGAATATGCATATTTTCGTGTGAGCAGTGGGGGCTGTAGGACTTTTTGGGTGGAACAGTTGCTCCTGGTGTGGGTCTGTTGATAGGAAAGCTGATCTAGCCTCCGGCGGTTATTGAGGATGAAGAAAATTTCCTTCACCTTGGTTTACAGCACAGGCATGTGATTTTTTACCTTGCTGCCTTTAAATTGAAGCTTTAAAAAATCATTTTACCTCGTTTCAGACTTTACATGATAAGTAGAATGCAAATTTTTTTGTTTATGTTTTATGAACATATGCACAGGTAATTTTTATTTATCAGCAATCATATCGTACACTGTCAAAAATGTCTTGTTGCACTTACATTTTTAAGTATTCAGCTTAAATGTACAATTCATTTAAACTTTCTTGAAGGGTCCTTGAAATCCTTGAAAGTTTGTGAATCTGGGGGGAAAAAATCAAGGCCCTGGGAAGTTTTTGAAAATATACATACTGTACATAGATAAAGGTCATTGAAAGTGCTTGAATCTATTTTATGCAAGAAGTTTTCTGAAAAAAAAATCCATATTATTCCCTGTGTAGTGTAGGATAATATCATAAAATTTCTAGACTTTTAAGCACACGTGCTAAACTGTTCGCTTTAAATGCTTATATCTTCTGTATATGCGAATGTTGATTCGTACCAAAATGCTTTTTTGCATAGTTGTGTTTGACACATGAAAACGTCTCTGGTTACGTATGTAACTGTTGTTCACTGAGAAGGGAACGTGATGCTGCGTCTCCCTTGCTATACTTCCTGCGTCCCTGTAACGCCATCTTTGGCAATATTTCAGATAGCGATGTACTTCCTAGCTCCCGCGTCACCCTGTCTTTGTTGTTAAGCCTCACCATTGGTTGAATTTGATATACACATTCAGACGCACTTAACCATTGAGGCGTCCCCAAACTGTCACCGTAGTGACGCAGCGCGAGTTCCCTCGAAAGGGAACTGTATCAATGTATCTTAAAAGGTAACACGATGTAACCTTGCTTTCACTTGAAATATGTCCTCACATTTAGTCCTTGAATTTGAGGGTATTGGACCTGGAAAGTCCTTGAAAGGTCCTTGAATTTGAAGTTAACTAAGGTGTGGGAACCCTGATTATTAAAGTGATTTATTTGTCACATGTCAGAATAAAAATATTAAGACGTTGAGTATAAAATGGTAACATTCCGAAAAATGAAGGCTAGACCGTGGTAATATTTTAAATATTTTTTTAATACAGAAGTCAACATTCCAAGTATAAAATCCTTTATTTTTAGCTACTATCTGACATTGATTGCATATTGCAAAAGTACCCAGTGCTATAAGTTGTATGCTCAAGTGCATTAGAGAAATTAAATGTGTTGAAACAGATGCTTTTGAAAGAGGCACCGCTGCATCGATAAACCTCTCATCTTGCTTGCAAACACTCACACAGGCACGCATGTAGGATTTTAAAATTCAGCTTAACCCTTATGTACTGTTGGGAATGTTTTAATCCACTATGTGGTGCTTTTGAGTCTTAATTTGGCCACAACTTTATCTGTGTTTCAGCAAATGGAATGATTTTTGGTGACACATCTTATATTGACACATATTTGGGAAAATGCTTTGCAAATTTTTTTTTTTTAAATAAATCTGTTAACCAACCTCAGTCCCGATCAAAACTATTAAATGTTTACAAAAATTCCAGGATTTTTACTCTTTAATTGCCATTTTTACTCTTTAAAGTTCATAAATGATGTCACTGATTTGAGGGAAAACATACAAAATGACTTATTTTCAGTTGTGGACTTTTTTACATTTTAAAACAGTCTTGGGCATGTAAAAGATTAGTAAAAACATTAGCCTTGATTGTTAATTTTTGCGCAGCATCAGATTTTTTTTGTCCCTCATTTACTGTTCGTGGCTGTTTTTGCCCCATTGACTTCCATTAAAACCACATTTTTTGATTGCAAGGCCTTGACACCATATAATCATGCGTTCTTGATTGTTGGTGGTTTTCCCTGTTGCAAAGAGGTAAAATTTGTCATTTTTACTGTTGATCACCATGTGGCACTATTAACCCTTTAGTAGGCCTGTGTAAAAACAAAGCTTAGTTTCTCGCTTGTACGTGAACTTATATGGAGTATAACAACTGTTTGTGTGTCTAAGTGTGTGTGTTTGGGTTAGTATTGAGGAGAGGGCACCTCCCTCGCGCACGAGTAGATTAGTCTCCTCAAAACTTTTTTGTTTTACTTGTTGATTTTATTTTATTTTACTTGTTGATATGTTTAATCATTGTTTGGATACATGTTAACATATATAAAAGACGCCAAGCTAATATAAAAATATGTAATAAATAAATATTAAAATCGAGGCTTTTAATATAATATGCTTTGGCGGGCAACTCACAGACTTTGTGGGGGCAACCTGGTGCCCCTTGGTACCATGTTGGAGACCACTGCACTGACATATTGGTTTGTGCATGTTGGTTAAGGTATAGGATTATCTAAAATGTATGCTAGTGTGTATGCATGCATGCATGCATTTATTTGTAAATTCTATTTCTATTCATCTTTGGTGTTTTTTAAAGTATTGTTGTACTCTGGTATTGATTGGTGGTTACTGCAGGCACTAAAGGAATGAAAGCAATGCTCAACCACAAAGATTTTATTGCTAAAGTTTTACATTTTGTTCTCTTTTATGAAGTGTTAGTGTTTTTGAATTACTTTTTAACCCTTTGATGACATACAAAGCTCTATTAGAACAGACATTTACGGTGTGTTTTTTAATGTAGCTTGAGTCACACAATGACAGTTCACATTACAGGCTGTCTAGTGCCAAAAAACACTGCAAAACTACACAATAGTAGAGTAGTTAGTGCCACCCTAGAGTGAAAGAATTGATGAATATCTGGATATCAAGTTCCTCCACAGCTTCAACTAAGTCCAATTAGGGCACCTGGTGAAGGTGTTATCCTTCAATGCGTCTTTCATCTCATTGAATGAAGTCATGAAGTACAGCTGGAGTGAAAGAAAGCCACTGTGTAAGAAAAGTTGATGGAAGTTTAATGAGACAGAAAGTTCACATTCATCGCGACACTTTGTCCCTAAATATTAGGAAAATCTGAATACAAGGAGCAAAGTCCCATTTTCCCAGCCTGTTACATGTAAATGTGAGAATTTTGCCGCCATCAAATTATGATGAGTTTAATTTTACGATGCAGATGGTCAGAAATTACCACATAATATTTGGAGAGTGATTTTTATACCATTTTAGGGAAAAATAAAATAAACTGTTTTCAAAATTGGTCTATAAAGACCTCCAAAATTGGTCTTCTTTAATTGATTGTGATCGACACAGCTATTCAGTTGTTTAGGAGCAGGCAAATCCATTCAATTCATTAAATGAATAAAGTGAAGCCAAATGCACTTAGTATCTGTACCGCATGCCACAGGCTGCCAATCTCAATTTCTTTCATCCACTTACTTTGCACTCTGGGTATATTTGTAGCAATAATACCAACAATTTATTGTATGGGTCAAAATTATACATTTTATGCCAAAAATCATTAGGATATTATGATCATCTTCCATGAAGATATTTGGTACATTTCCTACAGTTGATATATCAGAAATGTAAAGGCGATTTTCTCAATATTTAGATTTTGAACCCTCAGATTCCATATTTTCAAACAGTTTTTCAAAAAAAATTAAAGCTTATTGATTCAGATGATGTATGAATCTCCAGAAATGTATCCTCATGACTGCTTTTGTGATCCAGGGTCACATTTGTGATCTGCAATGCCTAGATGTACTACAAAGCTTTCATATCACATAAACTTCAAGGACATTTTAGGGCCTAAATGCTTAATTTTTAAGATGTGGGTTGTTGATGTGAACCTATAAATTTGGGTGAGATTTTCCCAGGAATGGTAAAAAAAATTTCAAGGACATTTTATTGATGATCTTATTATTGATGATTTTATTGATGATCTTTTTTTAAATATTTGACATTACTGCAGGACTTTTGTACTTAAATACATTCAAAGTCTTTTCCAAGATCTCAATAGTGAACATTAGGATCAGAAGTTTGCCATTATTTTCTCAAACTGTGTTGCTCATCTATACGTAATGTTTTTTTTTATGTTACCCATCTTTATATTACTCAGTGTTGGGGTTAACGCATTACAAGTAATGTGCCTTACGTAATAATATTACTTTTTAAATGTACACATTAATATTTGAGTTACTTTTTCAAAAAAGTAATGCAAGTTACTTTTTTAGTTGAATTAAAATTTACTTACCGTTATTAAAATAAACGTAGTCACATTATGCACTCTATGAGTACACGCCTGTGTGGGAACACTTTGAGTCAGAAACTGAGATGGGAGGCCAGAGCTCGACATTTTTATTATGAAATATGCAATTGCTGAATGCAAAACTTTTCAGTCATAAAAACACCTGCAAGGCCTGAAAGAGATCAAGCCAGAGCCAAGAAAAAGTAACGCAAAAGTAACTAAAAAGTAATGTAAGCATTACTTTCCGTGAAAAGTAATCAAGTAATGCAGTAAGTTACTTTTTGGGAGTAACTTAATATTGTAATGCATTACTTTTAAAAGTAACTTTCCCCAACACTAATCTTACTATGACAAGTCATTTTTTGTGAATTTCTGTTGTGTGAAAATATAACTTTGATATCTTTAATATTGACGGAGTGAAGTCATGTCAAAGATTGAATCAATTTGGATTCTCCAGATCTCAATTTTAAATTATGAGACTTTAATCTGAATTTCACAGACTGGGTCACATCAGCACTAATAACCGAGTACTAACATCAACACTTGTGTTCAGTCGAGGATCGAGCAGCTGTCCATTAAAATCTACTTGAAAATGATTCACCCTAACGATTGTTTTGGCAATGCCGGCGTAATTTCAATGAAATCCTCATGTGGTGTCATTGGAAAAATCCTGATTAGTGTGAACAAGATTTGTCACGGGAAGCGAGTTTATCCTGGAAATCTTCCTGTATGTTTGCTTTATTCTGAATGAAACAGAATTGCAAACATTTATGCTTCTTATCCAGCAAGCCCCAGTGTTCCCAGTGGAGCGAGTGTGTCACTAATGGGATATCTCACAGCCTGATGCTCTTTTGACCAGCCGGGCTCAGCTGAGAGAATATCTGATGGGCTACGTCCACTCCTCTTCTGACAGCTAGCTCACTGAACTATCTCACCCGCTTTGTTTTCCTCCACGGGGAGATGAATGCTTTGTGAGGGAAGAATCTGTGCATTGAATATTTGATCATCTGCATGTTGCAATAGTTGGACCATATAAAGAAAATGTAGAAATGCAGTGAAAGGACATGTATGTTTTAATGTCAAAAACGGACGAACCCAACATCTTGGGTTTGTAATTCAACTTTGTCCATCCATTGTTGGGTCAAACGTAAACATTTTCTGGGTTAATCAAGCCCAACGAATTGCTGAGTTAATGCTGGATGAAGCGACACTGCTTCCTTCCATTAATGGACTGAACGTAAAATGTCAGACGATGGGCGCTGACGTTTTACCAAAAACTTCAGTTTTGAGCCAGGGCACTATTTGACAATCTATGTGGTCCAGGGTCATATATATGATATACATTTTCTTCTTTATTTTAAAAACCTAAGACAATGTGCTTATATCGTATAGGTGCCTACTTTAAAGTAATCCACTGTGAAGCGAGCGTATAAGCACATAAACTCACCAAACAGTTTAAAATTAAAGCTTAACAAAGGCCAATGGGAACATGAGGGCAATATATACAGACAAGGAACCAATCATAATGCATTCAAAACAGCCGCGGTAGAGGCGTCCAGCACGAGTGATTTCAATGTTAAGTCAATATGAAGTTGGGTTGATGCGCGTCTGGAGGTCTCGCGGCGCAAATTAGGCATTTAGCGTGTCAGACACGATTCCGCCTCATTCGCGCGAATGGCGTGAATTGAGCGTTGCTGCGGGAAACGTGCGAGTTGAAAATTTTTTAACTTTGGTGGGAAAACGTGCCGCGTTAACCAATCAGGAGCTTGCTCTAGTAGTGACTTGATTACAGGAAGCGAGCGGAGTCGCATACATGTAAGCCCAATTTCTGCATTAATGTCCTCATGACTAGAATTTCACACGCGTATGAAATGATACGTTCACACGGGGTGTAAGCATTAACGCTTCTCATTCACTTTTAATGGGTGATGTCATGCGCTGCGGAACTGAATTGTGGATCCGTCGGCGCCGCGTCACTACTGAACATTTCTCAACTTTTCAAGTGGCAACGCAGGCGTCAGCCAATCGATCGCCTTATGCAAATAACCTAGGCAGACCCAGCCAATTACATTTATGGAAGACCTAAGCATGTGTTGCGGCCACTGTGATTGGCTGTCGGCCATGCTTCAGACAAGCCGTCAAGCGTTAACGCTTTCGCCCAGTGCGAATGTACCGAAAATGTTCAAGTGGCAAACTAGACGTGGTAGATGCGAATTTGATGCGTCAAAAGCAGCTGGGGTGAACCTACAGTAACAGGACACATCAGGAAACAAGAGAAAAACATGGCTATGATGATATAAAAATTAAATAAAAGACATGAACATGACAAGACAAAACTCTGACACCTACATGGCTATCGTACACCATACATCAGCTCAAAAAGCTATTATGAATTTTTTTATACTGCCGGCAGTAGCAGTTTCATGAAGGCAGTAAGTGACCAGTAAGCAATGAAGATGATGGTGATATGAGCGATTTGTGTTCGTGTCAGGACCCTGAACGTAATAAACTCATTGAAGTGTTTCAGCATGCAGAGCAGTCCGAATTGAATTACATTTGTCTCAAAGTGAATCTATAAAAGCATGGATAACAGTTTCAGCGCCTCAAAACTCGAGGGATAAAGGCTATTACGGATATTATGCCGGGTCACTTGTCTCAACTTCAGACTACACATCCACAGATCGTCCACCATCTGTTCTGAATCTTTAAAAGATATTCAGGGTTTTGATTAAAGCATTTAGTATGATATTAAGTAGCCATGAACTGTACAGTATATTTCTGTATGTTGTTTTTATTACACTCAGCATGGTAGGCTTAAACATTGACAAACCAAAGCACCTCAGAGAACCTTTTTCACATTTTCAACCACAAAAATACCTTTCACAAGTCTAAAAAACTATTGGGACAATAAAAGCAAAACTGCTCTATTTGCTGTACAGTCAAGAAATGTCTAAACATTAAAAGGTGAATATGAGACAAAAGTACAGACTGTCACCAACCCAACAAAGCAAAAATATTGAAACCATTTGCTCCCAAGTGTTTTAAGTGATGTTGTCCTGATGCATGAATTGTTCACACATGAAAAGCAGAGAATGTGTACCGTAGTATCACTTTGATCCATCGCTTCTGTAGTCTGAGTCTTGCATTTGGTGACACCACACATACATCAGGATGAAACTTTGTTGTTCTCTGTTGGTTAAAAATGTGTTGAAACATAATGAAATGTTAAAGGGGCAGTGAATCAAAAAATATATTTTAACTTGATATTCTGTCAAATAAGATGTCATCATACTTAAATGAACATCCTGCAATCTTCAGAACTGAAAGTGTCCTCTTTACTGAAATATAAGTTTTTGGCACCAAGCCAAGAAAACAGTCCTGAAACAGGAATGTGCTGAAATGTGACGTCAGATTAGAATTTAAACACCTCCCCCATACAACGACCACTTTTGTAGCCCCGCCCACAACTTCGCGTGACACACGTGTGGGTCAGGGGCAAAGCAAACCATGCTGTCTCTCAACACTCAGTAAACATGTCTTTAAAAATTGCCAAATGTAACCAAAATGACTTTTAAATACATTTTTCCTGAGAGACTTTTATTTTGAGTTGATCTGTAATGAGTACCCATGGAAACAGAGTGTTCAGTTGTGGTAGAACACAGACACTGTACAACCTTAACTCGGAGGCTCAGAACATAACATTAGGAATGCGTGGTTAAAGTTTGTTTTTAAAGAAGTTACAGCTTGCGTGGGGAGTGTTTGTTTACTTTGTGTACCGCAGATTCATTTGTAAAGAAGCCACAAGTCGATGGTGGATTTGCAGAGAGACTGTGATTAAAAGCACCACTAATATTGAATCTGGTAGGAATGACACAGCACCGTAAGTAAAACATTTTACTTTATTTAAGTTACTGCGTTTCACTATTGCTTTATTAGAGATCGCTTGATATGTCCTGTTGTAACATCCGTGTCTAAACACGTATGTTTGACTGTTTTAATTTAATAAAAACATTAAACGATTAATAACGGTTCAACACTTAACAATACGACTGTAATATAACGGTAGAAATATACAAAGTTAGTTATAAGGAAGGACTTACCAGCCGCAATTTAGATTCTGACGCCTGCTTACTGTGTTGTATACGGTAATTTAGGCAAGTTGCGTTTGAAAGGTCCAACACTCTACAAAGCTTTTTTTATCATATAACTGTGGTAAGTAATGTTACGTGTATCTTTTGTCTTTACTGTCCCAGTACTTACAGTACGAGGACTGTAGTTTAGGTGTAGTTTGGGTGTTTTTTTCAGATAATGATTTGTTGTTTAAGTTCCAGCTATACTACAGTACGTGAGGAACACTTCCATCAAGCTCTCAAATAAACACACAATGACAACAATATCTCATAAAACAGTTCACAAAAGTACCTGACGTTGTACTTACATCACCACAGCACCTAATGACAGGCCAGGTCAGGACCTGACACTCCTACAATGACATTATTTGAGCCACGGAAAGGTGCTGGCAATTCAGATGCACTAAAGCAGCGTACATGAAATATTCATCATTCCTAAGCAATGCCCTCCTCTTCTGCTATCTACAACAAAACGACTGTTTAAAATAGACAGTCTTCTCACCCTCTTCAATATTTATTAAACTGGCTATCTACAGCTATTCTCAAGAGGCTTGTGGTATGCCCATCGGTGTGATCCATAACCTAAAAACTTAAACAAGATGGCAAAGATTTAAAGAAATAATTTTTCCCTTGTTACTCTCTCATAAAGCCATCTCTTTATCAGAGTTCTGGGCCATTTCTCTGTTTGTCCGTCTGTCAGTTTTTGACTAAACTGCGAAATACAGAACTTCAAAATCCATCTCTATATCCCATAATTCCTTTGGGCTGACACACTTTTCCAAAAGTCTCAGACTTTTACTTAAAGTATTTTCTACTTTTTGTTGGCTACTGAACCTGCATTAGTATTTCAGTTTTTCAATGAAAGTGTGATTTATTGCCATGATAAATAATAAATACATTTTTGCCGAGGCATTTACATAGAAATGAAGTATTTGTAAAGCATTGCTCTTTTTCTGACTATATTGCATGGTTTCTGCAGTTACCAAGGTTTTTCACTTGATTGAGGTCTCTCTCTCTTTCTCTCTCTCTCTCTCTCACTTTCCCTTCAGAGAAATTGAATTTAAACACTTAAGTTTGGAGCAATTTGTCAGCTCTTTCCTCTGTGAGGTCATTTCTTGTGCCATTCATACACCAGCAAACCACTGAAGGCTAATTGAAGAAACAAAGAACTGCCCAAGTAAAAATAAAGCATACAATGTACTAAAAATATTCTTAAATACTGGCAAGTACATGTAATAAAATAAATGTTAAATAAAAGTGTAAACGTTAATACACAACAAATTTAAAAGTACAGATGAACTTCACTATTACTTCAGTGCACATAAATGAAGTACAAATAACGGTTAAACAGATTTTTAGTGTATTGAAATAAATGGCGTCTCAAAATAGCACAGTTGAGTACACTTAGATGCCTTAAAGTTTGATAGTACATTTACCAAGCGTACTTAAAGGAAAACACCATCGTTTTTCAATATTTTATATGCTCTTACCTCAACTTAGATGAATTAATACATGCATATCTTTTTTCAATGCGTGCACTTAATCTTTGTACAGTGTGTCGTGAATGTGTTAGCATTTAGCCTAGCCCCATTCATTCCTTAGGATCCAAACAGGGATTAATTTAAAAGCCACCAAACACTTCCATGTTTTCCCTATTTAAAGACTCTTGCATAAGTAGTTACACGAGTAAGTATGGTGGCACAAAATAAAACATGGCGAGTTTTTAAGTAAAGTTTGAAAAACGGTGGTGTTTTCCTTTAAAGAATGTGTATTTTAGTGCATATTTAATATTTAAACATTGTGACCTTTTGACTACCAACCAGGTTGAACACTGCAGAAATAAATCTGTGATTTTAGCATGGTAACATTGGTTTCAACAGATTTCAAGTGAGTTTTTATTTGTATAGTATAGTTTCAAGTCTTAATAGTTTTAAATGAATATAAATAAAGGGACACAACCTGTTAGAGTACTTAGTTTAAAATAAGTCGTTGGTGTGGATATCCATTATGGGCAATTCTATGCAAATATCAACTAAATCACGAAAAGTAAAGTTTTTACCAGAATTTTTTTTTAGGCATAATGAAATCTTATCAAATACCATGCAAAGTCTCAGTTAAATTTTTAAAGCATTTTTACCATAATTAAGTTGCTTTTTCCTCATAATTGCATATACAAAAATTAAAGTAAATATTAGATGTTCTTCGAAAAGCCGTCCCTTATCCATTTGGTATTGTTTCTGGTTTGTGCCTTTTAATTTACAGAAATACTACAAAATATTTTTTCCATAATGCTTATATATTTCCCTTACACTGTAAAAAATAAATTGTTGGCTCAATTAATTATTTTTTAGTAACTTTTACGTTCACTCAATTTCTGTCTCCAAAGTGTTACCTGGATTGTTGTTTTTTAGTTGGCCCAAACTTGACTTAAATATAAAAAACTATGTTTGCTCAACTAGCTTTATAGTTAATGTTTTAATCAGTTGAATCTTTAAAAACTTACAGCAAAGACTCTGTCAATAAAAATGCAAGTATTTACTCAATGTTTTATGTGTTACTTCAATTAATATTTATTATTTGGGATTTAAAATAAATAACTTCAGTCACATCAGGGGTTTAGGAAAATATAAACAAATGCTGCAGATGTCACATCCATAATGGTGGAATTGCTCTTACACTGTATATCAAAACAGTTTTGGTCCCACATAGCTTTGCAAATATGTTGTTTCAAGCATCTTGGAGGAAGATATATAAAAAGACACACATATACAGTGCACTATTATATTATACCTGCTGTGTAGATGATGAAAGATCAGGTGTGATTTTTATTCTGCGCAGCGTTCACCACAGGACATTTCTGAACTGAATGGAAAGGTGAAGCGTATATCATATAATTACCTCTGGGGGATTTTCAGCCGCTGATTCTGTGAATGTGAAGAGCAGACGGATCAGGTTTTGTGATTCAGAGTGAATGATAGGCTGTCAGAGAGAAGCTTATTTTGTTCCCTGTTTGCATAAAATATGTGTTTATTCATATGCTTCTCATTCAAAAAATCTTATGCGTTCTGGTTTCATGAAAGCACCAGGCATCTCAGAAATAAGTGCATACGAGTTTCCAAGAAGCTACAAAAAAAAAAACCAACAATAATCAGCTGTTCCATGTTGCAGATGGACAGCACGGCAGAGATTTCTTAATAAATGCCTTTAATAATTGAAGGGGCCGCTTTTAACTTGCTGACTGAAAAACGGCCATTGCTTTAAAAGCTGAGAGCTCACTAAACACTAGCTAGAAAATACTCAACATAACGTGGCTCAAATATCATGTGTCCTGGGATTTGGCCTGGATTGATTGATTTTGGTTCATTAACCCTGCCAGTGATTTCGATTCACACACATATCCCAAAAAAGAAAGTTTCGATGCGTTTATTGTCATATGCACAAGACAGGTTCCTTGTACGATAACATTTTTTCTTTGCTAAAAGCATGATATATGAATGCATTTGCAGTCATGCACTTCAAAATATTTTTTTGCAATGTCTTAAAGCGATTCTCCAGCAAAATATCAAAATTTCCCCGTGATTTACTCAACCTTCTCAAGCAATCCGAGATGAATACTGTATGTCCGTCATCTTTCAGACGAGCACATTTGGGTGATTCTTGCGAAATTACACTTATGAGGTGTCATGAAACATTTTGAACAAAGGTAAATGCAAAGTAAGAGTATCAAAATAAGAAGCATACAGTTACAAACATCTCTTCACGTACTATTTTGCACATGATTTCAAATGACATCATACAACAAATTTTGTTGCTTTTTTTCATTTAAGGGGAACATTTTCATTACCGCAATGTGTCCATGACTGGATTTATTTATAATTAAAAAAATCTAAAAAATAAAAAGCTTCAGTGCATGTTATACTATAAACATTTACAGTAAAGAAACATGTGGTATTTGGTGATCATTAGTAAATGTAGAGACAATAATAAGGAATATAAATGTGTCCAAGACCAATTTTCTCATCCTCCGCAACAATTTTTAATCATTGTTTAAGCCCTCAAGGAACTAACATTTTCAAAAAAAAAAAAAAAAAATTGGTTTGAAGGGACATAATTGGCTGTGATACTCACGATGGCTACCAGGTTAGCAGCTCTTATTTTTTCTCTCCAGATAAAAATTGAAATTTTGTTTGTCATAGTACCTAGACAACTTTTTAGTTCTCATTACCGAAACATGAGTTTGTAAATGCATATTTAATGTTATATCATATTGCGGTAATTATCTTTTTTTATGATAATCTTAAAAATGTAAATAATTCTATAGGAAATATTTTCAAAATCCTCTAAAAATAATGGTTATAGTAAGTTCAGACCTTAATCTTATATGTGCCAAAAAATTGGCTTCAGGGTTTTTTTTATTCTGATGCTGGACACCTTCTAAATCTAGATTTTGTGAGATTCACAATATTTCAAACTTTATAAATTGTTATGACTTGCTTCCGGTAAATGCACCATCGTGAACTCACACAAGAGTTTTACTGTAGTGAGCGTTGCACTGCAAAAAATTCTTAGAATTTTTTTAGTAAAAATATCTAAAAAGTCACTCTGTGGACCCTGTACCGGGTCCAGAATTATCTTATTTTGACTTAATATAAAATATTCCTGTAATTTGTAATGTTCTGTCATGGACCCAGTACCACATATGAGATACTGTTTGAAAGCTTAGACTCTCTACTTTCTGCAGATATGCATCACTTTGACATATCTTTTACTGTAAGAAAGTTATTTACAATTAATTTACACCATCACCCCCCCGATATTTTTTTATATCTTTTAATATTCATATATTTCATGTTTTTCAAGTATGACAAACATGGGCAAGTCTTATATCAAATGAAAGCTCTCAGTCTCAGGAATAAGTCTGCAGTGTTATTTTTGTCCTATTATCATCACCTATCTAACAATCATCGAATGAATAATGAGGTAAAAAATTGTCTTTTGTAAACATATGGGAAACTTGAGTGTGGACTGCCTCAGATAGCACATATAGCCACAAATGATACACCATCTTTTATTTTAGGTCCTACTCTAAAAAATGAGTCCATTCACAGCATTTTCTTTGGTTGTGTGCATAATTAATCCCTTGCTATTTATTATATGTGGAAAACAAAAAAATAATATTTATATGAAAAATGTATTTTCGCACACTTCAGTAAAATGAGAATAACTTTTGAATGCAACATGCTAAAGAGTTCATTCTTTTTTTGGGTGTTTACTGTCTGCTGCTGGTAACAACCAGATCTGTCTGCAGTCTGCTAGAGCACACAGAACCAGAGTTATACACTATCAAAGATAGTATTTACAACATAAAAAAAGAAAATTTGGTGTTTTAGCATATGAAAAACCACATAAATAACACTATTTGTCACAAACAACAGCTTTTTATGTAACTTCAAAGGGATTTTTGCAAAATGATATAAAGATATTGCATTTATTCCACTGTATGTGGTTATGGGAGCACTTCAAATGTTTTTTGGCAGAAATTGTACACCATAAGCGTATTAGTCCTCCCATCAGTTGGAGTAAAATAACTTTTGCATTTATTATGATAGAGAAAAAATTCCTTTTTCCTCTGTAAGCTGGCAATTGCTGGAATCAAACAAAACTGTCTGGAGGTTTCGTTACCACTCAGGGCCAGAGTTATACACTTTTAAATACAGACTTTAGAAAAAAAACATCAAAAAGCGCCTATTTATTTTTGTGCTTATTAGAGATCTGACAACACATACAACCATGTTTAGCACTTTTAACAGTGTTTTATGTAATTTCAAAGGGTTTCCTGTAAAATGATACCAAACTTTTGTATGTGCACCTCTGCATGTGGGTATGGGAAGCTTTTGAAATTGGGTAGGCCAAATCCAGGCAAAAATCCCCAAAATAGCCTCAGAGTGTAAGAAGTTAAATTAAGATGCTTTATCTTGATGAGCAAAATCACCAAAGAAAATAAGTCTAGTCGTTAGACCAAAAATATTAAATTTAGGTGATTTTGTGCATAAAACAAGCAAAAAAATCTGCCAATGGATTAAGAAAAAAATCGTGAACATTTTTCGTAAACACTAAATCAAGAAAAATTCTAGAAAAATTTGCTTACCCTACTGGCAGATTTTTTTGCTTGTTTTAGGCACTAAATCACTTATATTTGATATTTTTGCTCTAAAAACTAAACTTATTTTCTTGGGTTGTTTTGCTCATCAAGAAAAAGCATCTTAATTTAAGAATTTTTAGATATTTTTACTGAAGACAAAAGTACTAAGAATTTTTTTTCTTAAAAATATTTTTTTGCAGTGTGGTTGCCGTACGTATGTTGCACAGTGACTCTCTTTTGAATTGCATTAGTCCAAGATGGCATCTTAAACATAAAAAAACATGTGCATGGGTTCCTGATAGAGAAATTACAGATTTTAAGCAACCTCCAGCCAAATATTCATATTACCCCATGATGTACTCACCCTCAAGCAATCCCAGATACATTATGTCCTTCATTTTTCAGATGAACGCATTTGGAGTTATTTTAGTAAATGTCCTTGCTCTTCCAAGCTTTATAATGTTAGACAACAGGGATCTGACAACTTCTGGCTTTAAACTCCGAAAAAGTGCATTCATTCTTCACAGTGGTATTCCACACAGCTCCAAAGGGTTAATAAAGGTCTTTTGCGGCTATTCGATGCGATTTTGTAAGAAAAATATTTAAAACTTTATAAACTGTAATAACTAGCTTCTGGTATAACAGTTCCATCTTGGACTTACGAGTTTTAGCTAGCGCAGGGAGCGAAAAGCCTTTTGTTCACACGGTGTGTTACGGGACTGATCCCGCCAATGTTACCTGGGATCGATCGAGACGTGCTTGTCATCACACAGAAGGCACTTTAGCAATTTTAAGGCAATTTTCTCGAATCAGTGCTCTCCATGGAAGGCTTAGGAATAAGCTGGCATCAGAAGTAGAGCTGTCACAATCATAAAATCTTGGTTTGTAGGTACGAAGTCTTGAGTTATTTTTCTACTCCTTCACTTTGCATCCAGTTTGTACACTGTCAGAAAAAATGTCAATAAATGCTCCCAAACCGTAGAGCCCCTTATATGTACAATTTTGGTACCAATATGTATCTCTAAGGTACTAATATTAACTCTTTAGGTGCAAAGATGCAGCCTACTTTTTGTAAACGTACCACCCCAGGACAACTAGGGACTTTTTTCCTGACGGTGTACTGAAATAAACTCGGCAAGACATGAGCATTCAATGAAAACATAACCATTTAATAAAATCATTATAATGGTTAGAAAATGGTCTTAAAGTACCTACGGTGGAGATTAAACGGAGGATTAATCTTAAATTACCCTGAGTGTTATTACAGCGAGTTTATGTGATGAATCACGATTGATCATTACACTGAACGTTGAATAATTTAGTTATAATTTTAAGTACAAAAAAGCTTCACTTTCCAAAAATAACTACATAATGTATGGTTAGTGTCTGCTGTGATCGTTTTCAGATCATGTGGGCTTTGAGATGTTGAAGGTCTAAAATTGAATGGGAAATGTGTGAAAAAAGGGATTTTTACGGATTTTTCCTTCCTCTCTGGCAGATCCTGACAGACCAAACCTCTGAAGAAGCAGGACTTTAACTGCTAGAGACATTTCAATATAAACAAGCACTACCACATCCACAGGGAATTATGTATTTCATGCAGTCCTTCCATCCTTACCCAAAGTCGATGTCTTTTGAGATTTAAGGGGGTGTTTGACAGGTACGCACAAACTGTCTACAGCGTCCTTGAGTTTGAAGTTTGACAAAGAAATTGTTAAATGCACTGACAACAAAATGCACACAGAGAAAGGGTCGTTTTGTTCTAGATGGATTTGGAAGCTACTGTACACTTGTTCGCTATTACACAACCAAATATTGACTGTTTGTACTGCACAGACGCTCCCATTTCAAACACAGATGAGAGAATCATGAAAGATTTTTGTAGTCAAACTGACAATAGCAAATCTTATAGTTTAGATTTGATCTTAGCGTGTGGCTATATCTGCTTTCAAATAAATTCGTTTACCAAAGGGAGCCGTAAACATGAAGACTTATTTGCAGTAGAAGAGCAAAAAAGAAAGAAATATAGTTTATTTTTATTGTGTCATGCAGTAATTACATGTCATAACAGTTTATGTGATGTTTGATTTAAATATGCAACCGCACATCTTCTCTGTGTGTGTTTTATGGAGAGATTTATTTTTGCAGTGCATCCACTGTGATCTGCATAATAAAGTCCTAATGACGTTTTGTGTTGATTTGACGAACGTTTTCCTAGAAATGTGAAAATATTGTCATTACGAAATGGGCAGACGACGAGGAATTTAAAGGTGCTGTAAGCGATGATCTTAATTTTTCTGCCATGCCTAGCCTCTGAATTAGACATGTCCCCTTTTTTCAAAACCATCCTATAGGGATGTGGATAGGGATAGTGTCTCCAACTAAGCATTTACATATTCAAATTGTCAAATCTTGCCTATAGTCGACTGATCATTTATGTGTGGGTACTTGGGTTGGGAGGGGGACCAGACCAGGTAGTCAACAAATGGGTAACTTAATTTTTTTTTCATAAGCGGCACACAGAAACAACTTTCTAAAAAACTGCCTTTCAAGTGATGAATAAAGATAATAATAATAATAATTCGTTACATTTATATAGCGCTTTTTCTCAGTGCTCAAAGCGCTTTACATATGAATGGGGGAATCTCCTCGACCACCACCAATGTGCAGCATCCACCTGGATGAACTGACAATGCATTTTTATCTTTTTATCTCCTTCGCCGCCATTGACGAGATATCATCAATGAAAAAAATCTCCGTCCATACAAGCAAACTACAAAAACTAGCTATGAAGAGTTCAGCCAAACCAACCGGTGTCAATATAACCTTAAATGTAAAGCCATGCTGTCCAATCAGAAGAGGTTATTACCGGTTCCACAGACACGCCTCATGTAAGGAGATAGTGGTACACAATATGATGTCAAACAAAGGAGATAATGATAATGCATGTATCCTGCATGCCAACCCAAAAATCCAGTTCTGTATCTTTCAAACAATCGGGCTTAGCATAAAAAAATGTATGTATTAATTTTTGTTCTTCATGTGAATGAAGCTCTCTTGGTACTACAGTGAAACTTATTACATTTAGAAACAAGCACATGCAACATTAGACATCATCATCATCATCATCATCATCATTCAGGGCTTAGTCAGAGGACTGGGCTTTATTAAAATGTGTGTTTATGCAAGCCACAATTGATAAACAACCGTGCTGTATGTGTTTATGTATTATGTATTGGTTCACTCCCTGAAAGGTACTTTTACAGCAACTTTCTATGCACAAAACTTGTAAGGAAATGTTTGTGTGTGTATATGTGATATATGGGGCGTTGCACAAGATCTTGGGCCCTATGCATAGGCAGTCCTGATGGGCCCCCATGCCACCCTTATATTATTTTCCAGACTTTTTAAGGGCCCTCTCTTCCTTTGGGGCCCTGGTAATCAGTACTGGTTTTACCCCCAGTCTGACGCCCCTGTATTGTTCAAGTAAACAGACTTTTTAAATTTAAAATAAAAATAATCACAATTAAAAATAAATAATCCATACTCGCATATCATGCACAGGAATACTTTAAATAAAGTATTCATGTGCATGATATGTGAGTTCGGATGATTTATCTGCCATCTGCCTTCTCACTGTAACATCCTTGTTGCCATGGCAACATCAGTAAGCATCACATATTTTGTAATCTACAGATATGAAGAGGTCAGCGTATTAATGAGATAAAATCCACAGACTTCACTGCACACTTCTGAACGTGTTTAAAGTGCAGCAGAGGTCAACCTCCTTTTCCGAAAGACAGATGGTCGGTCTGTGTGCTCGACTGAAGTATGATTATTAAGAGATTTTAGGTCAAAAGTCATGGTCTATGTTCAGCACGCGCACCCACCAGAACTCATTATGAGGGTCGTGGCTTTAGTCTGACCATATGACTGAGAGGAATTGAAAAGATGTGAAATCTAATGAATTAATTGTTTGAGCCCAATGGGGCACAGATGCAGAGATTATTAGTTAATTAGTTCACATGCTATTAAAATGAACATATAATGAGGGCTGTCAATCCATTACAGTTTTAATTACATTATTTACATCATTCGAGATTTAAGAGTTTAAAACGAACGTACGCACAGAAAACACTCGTACCCCTTTCTTTCAGATGTGAAATCTATAAATCACAAATGATCTTGAACTTGTGTGCAGCTGAGAAGTTTCAGATATCTGCCTTTAAACGATCATAGACATAAAAAATAGCGCTTGTCAATGTTTAAACTCTTTTCGAGCAGCAACAATGGCTTATATTATATATTAGCTATCGGACAAGCAAAAGTGCGTACGTCTGCTCAGACCCTGACGTGGCGCTAAGTACTTTTTCACGTCAAAGGCATTTTTATAAATATGGACTTTGCCGTGGATTTTTGCGTACATTTTTTGCACACTTTACGATCAAATTTGTGCTTATGCACGCTTTATAAATGAGGTCCAAGAAGCAAATTGAACTATTTGAGTGACTCAGGTAGATTACATACAAAGTCAACGCAAAGACGCAAATAGACGTGAATTCGCACATGCCGATGCAAATTAGGCATCGCGATTGCCGCAAACATGCGCTACTCGCCTGAAACGTGTCTTTTGCGCAATTTGACAATATTCAACTACAAAGTGTAAAATCTGCATGACGCAAAGTAAAAAATCTGCATGAATAATCTAATGCAAGGAATGTGATACTTCGCTTTTGGTGTTGCATACACACCAGAAGCTAATTTTATTATTTGCATAGATTACATATGAAGTAGTGATGCACCGATGTATCGGCCGCCGATATTTATCGGCCGATTTTTGATGAATTTGAAACCATCAGCATATCGGTGATAGCATGATAGGCCGATACCGATTGTTTATTAATTAACTGCATAAAGAAATCCATTATATTTAAAAAACGAGTTAATGTTGTTAATAAAATAAATGATGAATAGCAAAACCACCTTTGAAGGTTGTCATGCTGTCTTATTATATTTGTTTTAGCTTAATTTGTTGCATCTCGTATTATGTTGGTCAGTTGAATGTTAATCAGATCCAATCCATGTTCAGTAAAAAAATTTGATGCAGAAATAAACTAGCAAATAGACCAACTGTATAGTATTGTATACAAGTGTTTAATATCGGTATCGGCATCAGTATCGGCCAGAAGTTGTCTGTTTAAATCGGTATCGGCCCAAAAAATCCTATCGGTGCATCCCTAATATGAAGTATATACAAATACGCAAATAGATACTAATTCGTGTGGGCTATGCAAATGACCTGAATTGGGTGGCGCAATTGCCACGAACGTGTGCTCTTCGCATCAAACGCATTCTCCACGCAAGTTGAAAAAATTCAGATCGAACCCGTGAGTAACAAGAAACGTGATGCTTCGCTTTTTGTGTGTACCCAGCATAAGGCATTTTTGTGGCAAACATTACAAAGAGTGGACTTAAAAATCAATATATTGTGTTTTATCCTTGTCCTACAGTCCATGGCAATCATGTTTGTCTATTTCAGGTTGGCTTTGGGTGTTTACAGGACTCGTTGTATTTTTACATTGTTCGTAGCCTTTATGAACACACGCATCAGACATCTTTGGTCCTTTGTCACGTCTCGCCGTTTTTCAGTGTTTTGCACCCTAAGGCCAGGGCTTTTGAAAAACATCTTTGTGTCAGCTTTGAAAACCAGACTCGACCCCTGTGTTCTGCTCTATTCTGTTATCTCTGTAGTATTTTTTGAAGGATTTGTGTCCTGTGTGCATGGTTCCTTACACAATCCTTTGTGTTTACTATTCAATTTCAATGATGGGTCTTACAACAACAAAAAGGTGTGCTTTTGGCTTGAATTTCTGAAAATCTTTTTTATCACAGAATTTAAGTACAGTGCACAAAAAAATCTTAATATGCTTATTTGTTTTGGATTTTTTAAATTAAAGCACTAAAGTGATACAATAAGCTGACACTCCAGCCTGATTTCATGAGACTTTATTCATATTAAAAAAATTCATTTTAACAACACTAATTTTATTAATTCAACGTGCAATTTCTGACCTAGGCCTAGCACGTTATTGGATATATTGAGACGCAGCCTTAGATAGTAAATAGTCTAAAATGATCTTAATTTGTACGTTTTATGAGAGGTGTATAAATGCTTAACTAATACATATGATGCGTTTCCATCCACTTGCATGTCTGAGATTTTGGTTTCGTTTTTTAAACATGTAGGAATTTGATAATATGTGCAGGACTTGCTTGATGTTGAAAGAATTATTAAGAGATATAAAGTTCAGGACCTGATTGATGGTTAAAAAGTTATGAAGAGCGACATGACTCAAAAACGATCTTCCTTGAGCTGACTGACACATCATGAAGTGCATGCACAAAAACGCACAAGCATTGTATATACATACATAGACAGAATTACAGTTTTAAAAATATATCTGTTTTGACAAGAATTCACGAATATATAATATGTTATGTCTGAAGTAAATGTTTAATTAACTTTTGGAGAAAAATATATGATGTGTAATCCTTGCATTACACTATATCTTAAAACTGTTTTTGTCTACGTCAATCAAACAATAAAAGAACTAAAAAAGTTTAACATATATAGATACTGTTTTTGGTTGTGTGTGCCAAATCCATTAGTTTTACCAGCGATTTTAAGGTATGGATGCAGTGAATCTTAAAAAGTCTTTATCTGGATTTTTTAAAAGTTATTTTAGCTGACTCTTTCACTAATAATAAACATACATTTGCATAAAGCATCCATATTTGTCCACACCCATGTTGATTAGAGTAATAAAAACTTAAATTAAGGTATAAGGTAAATATATAGAACGGATAAAAATGGGCGATTAAGTTGCGATTATTCACGTGTTAACTCATGACGGTCATGCGATTAATCTAGATTGAATATTTTAATCGATTGACAGCCCTAATTTTAATTAATTCTAATTCGAAGTTAATTGTGCAAAAATGTATGACTATCATTAAAAAACATTAACGAAACCCCACCCCTAACACCAATGTCACAGGGGCAAAGGTCAATCGTACAAAAATATATGAATGTGGGCGTACAAATTAATACGAATTAGCCACCATAGCCAAAATTTGGAACCGAGAGATGGTGTTGGGCACTCAATAACAATAAATACAGTGTGTGTAATAATCGTCTCATGTGTTATACTCTATATATAATTAGTTGCTATGTTTAGTGTATCAATACTGAGACACAGTTAATTATGCTGATTTTAATCTGTTTTTATCACTTAAAATGACAGGGAAACTAAAGGTCGGGTTAATTTCAGGCCTTAGAAAAACCGTAATACCCACTAACAGTGTTGAGGAACAAATTTGAACAGCTCTTTCTAAACTAAAAACAGTGGTAAAGATAAACATAATATGATTTAATAATATTATATTTTGTCAAATGAATGTAAATAAAAATATATGTGGCCATGCATGTAAAATCAAGACTAAAGTCTCATAATCAAATGAGATTTTGAGCATCAAAGTTTGATTTGAAATTGATTTCAATCTTGACATGACCTTACTCAGCCAATATTAAAGATATCAAGGTAATATTTCACACAATGTTCTTTAGGTTTTGTAGGATGATTATATGCAAAAACAGTAAATCACAAAAATGACTTTAGCTGGGTTTCTCCTGTAGGGTAAAATACTATTTTGTATTGCTACACAAGAAATGCAAATCGCCAATTACTGTAGGTGTGCAAGAACTTACAGTAGATGAATAAAAAATAAAGCATCTCAACTAATGTGTTTTCACTCTGTGTCTCTGGCAGCTAATGACCGGTCCAGGTCTAATTGTCAGTGCTTTAGTTGCAAACAAGGTTTTCCCATATGAACGTCGTTTCCATTCAGGATTAAATGAGGGTCGGTGTCATGGAATTGCACATACAGTATACAGAATATTCATTTTACCTGTCCATCTCATCTGGTAAACATTTTTTGAGCCCAAACAGATAAAAGCTGCATGCATGTACACACACACCACCAAACCTAACTATATTTGATCCATTTTCAGACCATTTGATTTGAATGTTTGCTTGTAAGTTGATTGACAGGAACAGTTGGTGGTCCTTACATGTCAGGTTTTCCTAAATTGTAAGGCCACTTTTGTTCACAGAATGTATGTTGCACAGATTTCCCTTTCCAATATCTGCTTTTGAAACAAACAGGATCCAGATGGAGGTCCTTCGATGTTTAGGGCAGCACGCCCCCATCTAAATTGACACATTTGGTTAGAGCCAGACTGAATAAGAGGCTGTGACATTACATGCTGCTTTAAGAGGCTTCACACAGCTTTCCATAGCTTATTTTTGTGACAATTTTCTGCATGTTGGAGCCAGAAGGTCACGTGAAACTTTGATGCATGTAATCATCTGTTTTCTGTGTTCAGGTCATCCATTATGGTCCCCTAGCTGTTAAAACAAAGGGCAGATCTGCTACAGATGCATGTGATGTTGAAATAAATTTGTAAGTGCTTGGAGGTTTTGAACGAAAAGTACACTCATGCTGGATACACACCAAAATATAATCGGGCTGATTTTGGGACGATTTTCATCTTTCCGACAATCTTAGCTATGTCCCGATTATTTTGATGGTTCTACAGATTATTTTATCAGATTTTCCCTTGGTGTGAGGTGTGTTAAGAACCTGATCGGAAGAACGATGTAGCGGTCCAATTGCGAATCGTAAATATTAAACACGTTTAATATTTACGATCAGAAATCCTGATGTGTGGGGGGAACCCCGAGGACAAATGTGCGCACGCTCTTGAGATTATCACGTGAAACGAAACAATATCCAATCAAAAAGCGAGATGATGAAAGATGGAAGCATGCATGGCGCAGCACAAAACTTTTCTTTATTCCCTTTGAATTTTCTGTGAAAATCATTCCAAACACTATCATTGAAATTTCTTTCTGCATATCGTCCGTCATGCTTATTCTGAAGTCTCGTGAGATTTTGTGAGATTTCTTGTGTTCACAGTCGAGACTCTGGTTGGAAATCTGTTTGTGTGTGGTGTGCTGTCTCTCACACATCATGGCACACCACACACTATAGGAGCAAAATTGTTAAATCTAGGATTTTTTTATGTTTGTGGTCTATCACATTTTGAAAATCTTATAAGATGTAAAAAATCTTTTGGTGTTTACAGTCCCGACATTTGCAGATTTGTTATTCCCAGATAACAACTGCTCAAAAACACACGGTATCCTGGATGCTGCAAATCATTTTGACAGGTACAGTTTAATATTACACAAATTAAATATAAATATGTCTTTTAATAACATATATGTCATAATATTTACAAATGATTCAACCGAATAGTGTGTTTGTGACATTTGAACGTCTTATTTTAAAACCTAAAGCACACTGGTTTTCCTTGCGGAAGGTCTGCATCTGTTAAAAATGAGCACGCAAATAATATATTTCAAATAAAAATTGTATGTTCCTAACCTTACTTATGAGGTAAATATCCATATACTAAGTGGGATAATGTACAGGACCATCCGCTTCACGTCGGGATCACACTGTCGGGGGCTTATTTCTGCAAAAACAACCTGCTACCATTTACATTATCCCTTACTTAACAAACTATTTTCTTAATAGCCAAAAATAAATATTTTGCAAGGCTAATGGACAAAACAACCACAACAGAATCAGTGAATGATCTTGCATAAATCCAAAACTATTAAAAATGTGTCTGTTGTCTGAATGGTTACAGTGTCCTCATTAATTCCTTATCAAGTTTCAGTCAACTAGGCCAGGTTCAAATTTTTCAAGATTTTCAAGATCTAATCAGAACGGCTTCATCATCTTCCCCATCAAAAATTCATTTAAAAAATCCTCTTGATTGATTAAATCTTCCTGTCCCTCTCTATTCATCTATACGCCATCATCTCGCTCTCAGTCAAGCGGATGCTGAGAGTAAGTTTAGTCTTCATTATTCGACACAGATGAGGCATCTGCGGGGAGATTAGACCTGGTGTGAGATGGCACTTAGTCAAACCTCCTGCTGCTCACTTCATCAGCTTCTGTTTATGGAAGCAGAGAGCGATGATGAAAGCTTCTCTTCAGGCTTCAGGCTCTGCTAATTGTCCAATAAGCCGGAAGCGTATCGGGGGACAGTATGAAGATCCATGACACTCCATCTTCATATAGAGCTGGTCAGGAATTTGGAGTGATGCTGGGTTTTGGCTCATAGAGGCTCGTGTTTATGAAACTGGGCAAGAATATTACATGAAATAAGTTTAGGTCATAAAATGTTTGTAGATTTTGATTGTTTTCTAAAGATTGTCTGCAATTCATCAGCACTTTATACTACACTATAAATTCTGGGTTAGTTTTAATGCTGGGAACATATTGGACAGAACACATGCTGGGTTAATAAATACATTGTTTCAATGCAATCCTGGATTGTTTTAACTCGTGGGGCCTTATTATAACGATCTAAGCGCATTGTCTAAAGCGCACGGTCTAAACGGGCGTGTCCGATTCCTCTTTTGCTAATTTAACAATGGGAAAAATGGTTTGTGCGCCAAGCGCACAGCCTAAAAGGGTTGTTCCTATTCTTGTAATGAGTAATGGGGGTTTGGACATAATGGGCCCTATTTTAACGATCTGAAACGCAAGTGCGAAGCGCAAAGTGCAAGTGACTTTGTGGGTGGATCTTAGGCGCTGTTGCTATTTTCCCGGTGTGAGAAATAACTCTTGCGCCAGGCGCAAATCAATAAGGGGTTGGTCGGAAGTAGGTTCATTATTCATAGGTGTGATTTGGGCGTAACGTCAAATAAACCAATCAGAACGTCATCCAACATTCCCTTTAAACGCAAGTGGGCAAGTTCCATGGCGGGTTGCTATTATTATGACGGATTTACCAGGCGCACACCAGGAGCGGTTCACAGCCGAGGAGACCCACGTTCTTGTAAGAGCAGTCAAAGGCAGAGAAGTTGTTTTGTATGGGGATGGGAGAAATCCGCCCACATCAGCGTCGGTTAAACAGGCGTGAGAGGAAATAGCCACAGTCTCATCAGCTGGCATCCCCAGGACGTTTCGCCGCAAGCGCTACAATGATGTCAGGAGACGGGGGAATCCCAAGCTTGCCAGCATAAATCGGGCACGCCGTGTAACGGGAGGTGGATCTGCCTCTACACAGACGCCAGCAGAAGACATCGCTGCGTCCACCCTCACCGCTGAAAGCCAAGAAACGCAAACAGTCCAACCCCAAAGTACACTTAGAAATCAAGTTCACATACATTAAGGTTTCTTATGAAAACATTTTTATTATTATTTACATAAAATAAACGCAATACAGCCACACAACAAACTTATGAAAATATTTTTATCGTTATTTGCATGATACTTTTTTAACGCAGCCACACAAAATAAATAAAAACTATCACCACAATGCTCACCACAATGTTTTTCCTTATCTCATGTGTTAATATTTTTTATTGTAACAATTTATGATTTGCAAAAATAACTGTTGCATCTGTGTAGATTAGATGCAAAGCGTGTGCGCGTTGTGCACGCTATACATTATGGTCAAGCATGCGCCCTTAAAATAGCATAATGAACAACGCGCAAAGCGCCACTGACTTTAGACTAGTTTTTTCTGGTCAGTGGCGCAATTGTTTTTTGAAACTGCAAAATAGCATCAGGGATAGTTTGCGCAGGAACACGCCTCCTGTTTTGTGCTGAACTGCCCAGGGAGCGCAAGTTCATTCCCTAGTTTGCCAACGTGCGTCTGTGGAGGGAAAAACCCGCTGTACGCCGGTGCAAAATACGAATGATACATGCGTCACTGACAAAGTCAATTGTGCTGGGTGCAAGATAGGGCCCAATGTGTGTTGGCAGTGTGTGAACACAGCCACCCTACGATGAAAAAAATCCACCCACTCCTTGTTTTTTTAATCCCCATTAAACCAAAGCAGTCTTATTAGACATCTTTTTTAATATGAGGTCACATTGATGAAGCCCCGCCCACTTACAGTCCTTCATTATTGTAGTTTCCACCCTCAGAGAGTTGTACTCTGTCCACTAGATCCTATTGATCAAATCTATTTGAACTCAAAAACTCAAGTGCTCACTGTCTGTTTGTAAGGAAGTGAGGAGCTGTAGCTCATTTGCATTTAAAGGTACAGACATTAAAACAGCACGTTTTTGCCCCTACCCAAATCGGGGCATTTTGGACATGCTATAAAAATGACTTGTGGGATATTTTGAGATGAAACTTCACAGACATATTCTACAATAGGCACATCCGAGACTTGTATTACATCTTGTAAAAAGGCCATAATAGGTGCCATTTAACAAATTAAGTTGTCAACTCATAATTAGTAAAAACTTGAAATAGTAGGTCGAAAAAATATATTGGTAACACTTAAAAAATGTAGGCTTTATTAACTTTCATGTTCTCACCTCAAATGTAAATTTTAATTTGAAAAATAATTTAAAAATGACTTCAATTGGTAACAACTCATTTTTTATAAAATGTACAAAAAGTGAGAAAATGTATTTTTTAATACAACTTTGACATTTACAGTGACATGTCAGCTTTACACATTTTATAAAGAAATTTCAACATTATGAATAACAATATGTCTTAAATAAACATATTCTAAATCGTATACAGTATTGTAACGTACAAGATCTACGTTTCTCCAAAAAAAAAACTACACACAGCTTAAAAGACCATTGTCAGGTTCATTGTCAGGTTATTTTAAAAAGTAACAGCCAAAGACCTTCAGTTTTATGTGCTCTCATTCAGTGGGTCCTTGTGTGTATTGCAAGCTTAGAAATTACTAAACAATTTCACAATCTATTTCTTCAAAGGCCACTTTCTGAAAGCAATGTTAGAGACAAATGTTTTAAAAATGTGCTTTAAAAAGAAATGCTTTACAAGTCTTTCCGAAGGTTTTGTCATTTACCATTTGAGTGAATGCCAGCAAAGGCCGCAGTATAAATATCTATTCCTAGTTTTAAACTAGGCTACTCCATTTCATGAGCTCATAATTAAATCACAGACTGATTTTTTATAGCATTCTTATAGAAGACAGATTTGATGAGATCTGACAGTCTCATTCACTTCACCATCAGCTGGTCTGTATAATGAAACAATACTCTGAATTGACTTTAAATGTCATGATCTTCAGTTATACAGTATTATACACTTTCTGATTCATGATATCATTCATGTCGATGTGTAACATAAAGGCCAGTATATGCATTACAAGCTATATATTTTATGACTTTCTTACTTAGTGTTTTTGTCTTGTTTTCAGTAAAAATATCTAAAAATTCTTAAAATTAAGATGTATTTTCTTGATTAAAATGACCAAGGAAAATATACAATTAACTAAATTATTGCTTTAAACAAGCTAAAAAAGCTGCCAATGGAATAAGAAAAATTTTCTTGAAATAAGTTACATTTTGTATTTTTTGTCTAAAAACTACACTTATTTTGGGAATCTATTTGGAATATGCCAAAAATCTTGAAAATTTTTCTTAAACACTAAATTCAAGATAAGAAAAATTAGCTTACCCCATTGGCAGTTTTTTTGTGTGTACTCTGGTGTGCTTTTTAGACAAAAAATATAAAATGTAATTGATTTTGTGCATAAAACAAGCAAAAAAATCTGCCAATGGGGTAAGCAAAAAATCTTGAAAAATGTTCTTAATAAAAATTCAATAAAAATTAGCTTACCCTATTGGCAGATTTTTTTTTTTGCTTGTTTTAAGCACAAATTTGCTTACCTTTTGTATTTTTTGTCTAAAACTAGACTTATTTTGGAAATCTATTTGGACTATGCAAAAAAATCTCGAATTTTTTTCTTAAAACACTTAATTCAAGAAATTCTTTGCTCACCCCATTGGCAGATTTTTTTGGTGTACGCTGGTGTACTTTTTAGACCAAAAATATCACATTTAAGTGATTTTGTGCATAAAAAAGCACAAAAATCTGCCAATGGGGTAAGCAAAAAATCTTGAACATTTTTCTTAAACACTAAATTCAAGAAAAATTCAAGAAAAGTTAGCTTACCCCATTGGCAGATTTTTTTGCTTGTTTTAAGCACAAAATCACTTTAATTATATATTTTTGGTCTACAAACTAGACTTATTGTCTTGCTCTACCACTATGCAATATTTCAGTACTGTACCATTATGCTAGCTTCAATTCTTATTGAAACAGATGCATATGTGAGAGAGTTAAAACTGAAACAGGATTCATCTTCCATTATGTAATAAAGCAAGTTTGTATAGTCACCGATTAAAGTCACAGGTTTTAAAGTATGCAGAAAACAAGTGTACCTATTATAACATTTTGAATGATTGCTTTTTTAACCATGCACCATAAAGATTGTTGGGTGTAAGTCCATTTCCATCATTGCATATCATTTTAAGTTCAGTAACGCAGACACTCTGTGGCACCTACCGTAAAACTTCAAATAATAGCCTAGTCCCAAATAGACGCCTGTCTCTTTTAGACGCCTGGTGTGACAACAGGTTTGGGTCAATAAAAGCCTGTCTCAAATAAAGGCCTGGTCTGTTTTTTAGTTTCGGGTTGTATTTAATCTTCTAAAACCCATCAGATCGTCTGTTTAACCCAGTTCTATGGTGCAGATTGCACACGCTAAAGTTTTGATTACCGGTAGATGTCACGTGACAGACGCAGTCGTTCCGTTACTCATCACTATGACAACACAACAAGGTTGGTCGTCAGGATTGCAGCGATGATGACAGTAGCGAAGTGGCAATCGGGGGAGTCTGGACTTTTGTAGCCCGCCACACATTGTATTTCTCACGCGGAAACACTATTTTTCATATTTAATATACTGCAGTGCCCAAAATGTATCTGGCCGCACTGCTCTCTCAAGCCCGTCTCCCCTGGAGTTCTAGTCGAGTGAGCCAATCCAAAAAAAAGAAAGAGGCTACACAATAGCCAATCAGAAAATAGCACTGTTGTATCTGGGTAAGATTTCACGCAACAACCAATAAAAAAGCATATCCTCGTATGCTTTATTTCTGCTGCCAATAATTTAATACTGTTATTCTAACACAAACTAATTTGTTAAACACATTCAAATTATAAATAAAACGTAATATGTGGTAACCTCCTGCTGTCATGCTGGAACAATTAAATTAAAAGCCTGTCTCTTATAGACGCCTGTCTCTTTTAGACACCTGGTGTGACGATAGGTTTGGGAAAATAAAAGCCCGGGCTATTATTTGAAGTTTTACGGTATGCAACTTTAGAGTGCAATGTCCTGCCGTGTTTAGTTCAAGCCCTAATCAAACACCCAAAGCAGTTTTACAAGATCTTTATTTTAAAATATAGAATTATTGAAAATTACAGGTAGTGGAAGTGGAGCTGAAAGACTTGGATCTACTTAAATAGCCTAAACTTACACTGTAAAAAAATCAGTAGAAATTACAATGGTATTGAGGCTGGGTTGCCGGTAAATTACCGTAGATTTAAATTTATGTTATTTACTGGCAAGAGTTTGTTCAAAGTTAAATAAATTTTAAATATTAACAAGTCTTTATCTTTACAGAATAAAACTATACAATAACAGCCGCATGCAAAGCATTCTGGGAACCAGAAATCATCATAAAACTTTTTCTGTTTTTTGCTTCAGATTTTGTTTCCCAGAATGTTTTGCTTGATGCTGTTTTTCTAGTTTATTCTGTAAAGACAAACACTTGTAAATGTTTAATGTTCATTTAACTTTGAACAAAATGTTGCCAGTAATTAACATAAATTTAAATCTACGGTAATTTACCGGCAACCCAGCTGCAAATTTCTACGGAATTTTTTACAGTGAAATAAATGTGAGCACAACAGTACTTGCAAGGCAGAAATAGACACACTCTCAGAAAAAACGTAGGTACAAAAGTACCAAATACTGGTACCTCAAAGGTACACATCTTTACCTAAATGATACATATTAGGACCTTTTTGAAAGGTACCGTCCCAGTGACAAAAAAGGTACAACTTGGTACCATTTTTCTGAGAGTGCATAAGCTGTGACGTTTGGCTGCAGAACGACGCATCTTTCCACTTTGTGTGCTTTTATAATTCCTTGGAAAAAAAACACTAATGTGATTTCAATGAAGTCGCATTATTTTACATTTTAGGGTGGAAATATCTGCCGAATAAAGAGCCTGAAATATGATGCTGCTGATGTTTCTGTCGCCATGGTTCATTTCCTTTTCAGCTAAATGGAGCGAGCATTACAATAGTCTAGTCAAATATTCAGCTTATTTGTTTTTTTCCCACCCGTTCCCTTCATTATTCCATATATCCTGTTTCATTGGCATACACATTATCCGTCTGGGCTAGGATTGTGTATGGCATTCTGCGCTACCACAAACTCCAAGCTGGACGGGTGGTGTTGAGTGCCTTGACTATGTCGAATTGCTATCAAAAAAGCAAGTCCAGAGACCACACAGTATACTTGCATTTTGTAAATAATATTATATTTACATTCATGCATTTGAAAGATGCTTTAATCAAAAGATAGGCCTGCTTACAGTGCATTCAAATTACAGTATACATTTATTTATCAGTCTGTGTTTGCATTGCATTAGCAGAGTAAAAGGTCATGGGTTCGAACATTAAAATGTTTACACTGTAATAGATGAAAAGTACGTGCCATATGCATAAAATTCATTTAATTTTTATAGAAACCCTGTAAAAAATTATCTGAAAGAAATGCATTAGGATCTGATGTAAATCCTGCCACATGCTCAAAAATGATTAACATTTGTATAACATGGCGATAAGTGATGCTGTGACAATTAGTTTGTTTCATAAACACAGATGCGGAGTTCCTGCTTGTGTGTGTGTGTGTGTGTGTTTCCTATTTCAAATTTGTTATTATCATTTTGCTTCATTGTCAGGGCATAAATGGGTTCAATGACTTTTAATAATCATACAGTTTGAGTCATGTGAATAATGATTTAAGCTTATGTCTTCATCAAGCTCCTAAACCAATCACAGCAAAACACAAGCAGCCAAAGCTGCTTATTTCATGGGACTTGCTCTTTTTAAAAACATTTAATTATAAAAGGTCACGTTTGGCTTCAAATTGTAATATTTCACTGTCTGATTAGCCCCATTTGTTTTCGAATACAAAACTATCATGCTATTGATTATTATTATGCAGATTAAGCAAACTATAACAAGTTAATATGATAGAAGTGTAATGGCAGGTAAGTCCGGCCATAAAAAAAACTTTCATTCATCAAATGACTTAAAGGTC
The DNA here is from genome assembly GCF_030506205.2 of Paramisgurnus dabryanus. Taxonomy (NCBI): domain Eukaryota; kingdom Metazoa; phylum Chordata; class Actinopteri; order Cypriniformes; family Cobitidae; genus Paramisgurnus; species Paramisgurnus dabryanus. The sequence goes on from NC_133353.1 coordinate 33,536,325, forward strand.
CACTGTGTAGATTTTTGGCGGCATCTAGCAGTGAGATTGTGAATTGCAACCAACTGCTCAGTCCACAGCGCACCCCTCCCTTTTGAAACGCATAGAAAAGGAGTAAACAAGATATAGACGGTTTCATTGGACGCACATGCGTCACGTGTTAAAATTTTTCACTTTTTAGGTGTGCGCAAAATGTGCCGTTTTTGGGTGTGTCCTTTAAAATGCAAATGAGCTGCACTAAATGGCAGTGCTGTGGTTGGATAGTGCATTAAGGGGCGGTATTATCCCCTTCTGACATCACAAGGGGAGCCAAATTTCAATGACCTATTTTTTCACATGCTTTTGGAGAATTACTGGGTTGATCTTTTTCACATTTTCTAGATTGATAGAAACACTGGGGACCCAATTATAGCACTTAAACATGAAAAAAGTCAGATTTTCATGGTATGTCCCCCTTTAAGTTTCTTTGCTTTTTATCTAATGCATATCAAAGGATGCAGAATGCAGATGCACATCAGACAATTGCTTAAAATTTATATTCATTTTTTAAATTGTAGACAAAATGTATAGGATGTTAATATGAGTTGCACAGCCAGTTTGATTACATTTAGAAATTTAAGGCAGCAAAGTGTACTATTCACATGTGAACTTTTATGAATCTTGAATTAAGTCTTAACTAACATGTATGATAAAGAGCAAATTACTTTTTCAAATAATTTTGTCAAGTTTATAGAAAAGTTTGTGTTCTTTTTTCATGAACAGCAATTACAGTATGACAATTAGCTTTGTTTAAATATAATCTGGACATTGATGAATTATTTGGCACCACAGTAAAAATGGGCCGATTGCAGGAATAAACTTTGAAATGAATAAAATGAGAAAATCAAAACGTTTTTGTTGTTTAGCTCATTGTGTGATGGTCTTTTTAATTTTGACACAGACATGTTTTTGAATAACATAAAATAATATCATTTTAAATATACAGTCCTGTGTGTGAAAGAGAAAGCAAAATGAGTGACTTGTATGTGTTTTACATTTAAATGTGATTTGATTCTAGTCTCTGTTTGTATAATGTGTATGTCGATATACTTATTTGACATAAAGATGCTTTCAGATAAAGTCTCCTGCCTGTCTGGATAGACTTTATCAGAAATTTTACCTTTTGAAATGTAATTCAGATGCTGAATCCGAGAGACGGTTAGATGAAATCTCTTTCCAAATATACAGAAATACAATTTTCATACCGTGCTTTGGTGATTTCCATGTCTGCTCAAACACAGTTGTCTGGCTGTCTGGTGATATTGTTTTTGCAATTGTGGTTCGGTGGTAACCTGTAATCTGTGAAAAACAGGGTGCGCTGATGCTTTTGAAATACCTGTAACTTTAAATGTAAAACACATCATTTTGTTGACGTGAGCCACGCTCTTTGAAATCACTGTCTGTCTGTTGTGTAATTTTCTGGAGCAAACCTGTGTCTTTCTTGTCAGCACTTATATATAAGGCAAGAGCCGCAGACCCGTTATGCAAATAATACTGTTAAAAATGCAATAGGTAGTGTGAGATTGTATAATGAATGAATTCCTGGAAAAACAGCTACGTGCAGGGTAAACCCAAAGACTTTAGTTGTTCCCAACTTCCCAAACCTGGTGAGTTGCCATGCTGCCTACATAGATAGATGTTTTCTAAGGCTACATTAACACAACAACAATGTAGTTAAAAGCAGAAAAGTTTTTCCTCCAGTGAAAACGCTGTCAAAAATATTCACGTTTACACCAAATGACTAAAACGGTGTATTATGTGTGCCAGGCCAGTAGATGGCGATGTTACCTGGTAAAGAAACACTACACACAAATATGGATTTGTCTTCAGAGAGTTTATTCGGACAATGATGTAGGTTTATTACTTCAGCAAACATGGAAAAAAAATGGTTTATTATATTTACTCTTTTTTTAAGGTAAGTGATCGCAATCAATTGATTTAAGCTACATTTAAACAAAAAATTAGAAATACAAAACAAAACAAAAAACTTTTGTTTAAATGTAGCTTAAATAAATCGATTGCGGCCACTTACCTTAAAAATTTAGTAAAATTAATGAATGATTTTTTTCAGTGTATAAGCTACCTTTTTTGTTTTGTTTATACTTCACACATCTAATTAAATTAACATGTGCACGATGTTACAGCTTTCACAGATTCACGTCTTTGCAGTTTAGACTGAGATGTAAAGATGCCGTTTTCAAACATTGCACTGACGTCAGCCGGAAATGTGATGCTCCTTATCACGTTTGAAAGATTTGCCCACAATGCAATGCTAACGGAAGTTAACTTACAGGCTGTGAATCAAAGTGGGAGGAATTATGATAATGTCGGTCTTTTCCTTGTCAATTGGAAAAGTCAACTATTGCTTACGATCCGTGTGTTTGTTGTAGTCCAAGAAAAGAGATTTACGTTGGAGACAATAACTCGCTCAATCATTTATTTGCTTATCGTTAACATTTGCTAATATACACTTACACACCAAAAGAAATGTAAAATTGTGAATCAGAAGATGCTCTTTAAGTCACACAAGATTATTTATTTTATTTTTATAATTTATAGCAACTCCTCACTAAAGTGAGAAAGTTGGAATTAATTGTAAACCCAAGTTGATTAAACTTAAAAATTCAAGTGCACCAAGTATATATGGGATTGCTTTCGTTGCAATTTGCAGGACAACACAACACACATATGATGGCACCTTAAAATTTGGTCAAATGAAAATGATAAAAAATTGCTTAAATGCTTAAGTTTAATCAAAAAGTCATTTTAATTTACTATATTAAAATTTGACTAGTGATGAGTTGCTATAACCGAGCCACTAAGGTTACATTGGAGTAAAAAAAAGTTTCATGTGCTCACGCGAAACCTTCATGTGCAGATTTTTTTTTTGTTTAGTTTCACGTGCTCACGTGAAACTATCGCGTGCGCACGTGAAAGCAAAAGTTTCACATGTGCACGCCAAAGTGTGCACGCGATAGTTTCACATGATAGTTTCTGGTGCGTACGTGAAACTATCGCGTGGGCACATTAAACTATCGAGTTTAGTTTCGGGTGCGCATATGAAACTATCATGTGATATTTTCGCTTTCATGATGCATGCAAAAAATTTTATTTAATTTTTGTTCCATGTCCCCTTAGGGACTCCGTAGCTATAACTTACAAAAACAAGTACAGCCTAACAAACTTATTGATCACATCATTTTTTACAGTGTACTTTCATAAAACCTTGCATACGTTAAACTAGGATCAGTAAATGAGCATATGAAACGAAGATGTGTGTATCCCCTGAAGGCAGTCTGTTTTAGAGCCCTGACACCCTTGAAATATCTGTGTGTGGTTTTATGTTGTTGTTGTTTTTTTTACAAGAACCTGCTCTGCTTTTACAATGGAAATAAAATAATTTGAGCGGCAGGAATGTAACTAGACATTGCAGTTTTCATCTAATGATGCCATTAGTTCTGATTTTGAAGTCAGTATTAACTTTTTGGTAAAAAACACACAAAAATATATGACTCATAAAGTTTTATGTTGTTCCAGCAAATTACTAACAGTACTGTATGTTACAGAGACCTGCTCAATCATTCGGAGTCACTTTGACCGTAGGCACACTTGGAGATTTATGCACTAATGTACTGTAAATAGGAAAATCGCTTTCTAATGAATGTTTGCTAATTATTGTTTCTGCTCTCATTATTGACTGTTGCCTTTAATCCTTTATAGGGTTACCAAAATGTTCCTTTTTACTTCAGCGCATAAATCTCATAATTACGTGGTCAAAGTGACCTAAAATGATACAGCAGCTTACATATGTCCACTAAATATTGTACACTGCAAATTGTAATGTGTATATTATGTTATTATTTGTGACTCTGGCTGTAAAATTCAGTCTAAAGTCTCAATCTAATCTTGAGATTTAGAGCATGAAAGTTTTATTTTACAATGATTTGAATGATTATTAATTGATTTTAAAGGTTATGTCACAAAAATTACTTCAGCTGGGTTTTCACAAGCAGGGTCATGTATCTTGTAAAGCCATGCTTAATGTGACCAAAATGTTTTGTGATCCTGGACACCAAACCAGCCATAAGAATAAATTTTAAAAATTGAGATTTATACATCATCCGAAAGTTAAATAAGCTTTCCATTTATTTATGGTTTGTTAGGACAATATTTGTCTGAGAACTACTTGAAAATCTGGAATCTGAGGGTGGCAAAAAATCTTAATACTGAGAAAATCGCCTTAAAGTTGTCCAAATTAAGTCCATAGCAACACATATGACTAATGATGAATACATTTTTTATATATTTATGGTTGGAAATGTACAAATTATCTTAATGAAATATGATCTTTACTTAATATCCTACACTGCAAAAAAAAGAAGAAAAAAAAGACTTTCTTAGTTAATATTTTTGCCTTGTTTTAAGCACAAATATCTAAAAAAAAATCAAGATTATTTTCTTGATGAGCAAAATAACCTAAGAAAGTAAGTCTAGTTTTAAGACAAAAATATCAAATTTAAGTGAATTTGTGGATTAAACGAGAAAAAAATCTGCCAATGGGGTAAGCAAAAAATCGTGAACTTTTTTTTAAACACTAAATTTATGAAATTTATGAAAAACTTGCTTACCCCATTGGCCGATTTTTTGCTTGTTTTATAATAAAAGTATAATAATTTATAATTTATAAAGTAAGTTAGTGCTTAAAACAAGCTAAAAAATCTGCCAATGGAATAAGAAAAAAAATCTTGAAATTTTTTTACTTTTTTCATAAACACTTAATTCAAGAAAAATATTCTTATTCCTTTGGCAGATTTTTTTTAAGCACACATTTGCTTAAATTGTAATATTTTTATTTAAGTTATTTTCCTAGGTGATTTTGCTCATCAAGAAAATACAAATACTAAGTTAGAAAGTCATTTTTTCATCATGCAATGTATTCACTGCAAAAAAATATTTTCAAGAAAAAAAAATCTTAGTATTTTTCTCTTGTTTTCAGTAAAGTTATCTAAAAATTCTTAAATTAAGATGCTTTTTCTTGATGAGTAAAATGACCCAAGAAAATAAGTTAATATAACAAATAAAATAACCAAAAAAATCTGGCAATGGGGTAAGCAAAAAAATCTTGAATATTTTTCTTAAACACATTAATTCAAGAAAAATTTGCTTTTTTTGCTTGTTTTATGCACAAAATCACTTAAATTTGATATTTTTGGTCTAAAAACTAGACATATTTTCTTGGGTGGTTTTGCTCATCAAGAAAAAGCACCTTATTTGAGAATTTTTTGTTATTTTTACTGAAAACAAGACAAAAATACTAAGAACATTTTCTTTTTGAAAATCATTTTTTTGCAGTGTTGTTGGTTACTGCTACAAATATACCCTTACTATCACTGCAACATTTCTAGCAAATAAAGATTGTGTTTCTTTATGGCTGCTGTTATCTCTGCAGGTGCTAAAACTGTTAGACTGTAATTATGTTCAATGTACATTAAGTGTTCTGATAGTTATATTGTATATGTAAAAATAGTTGCTAATCTAAAGCACATGAAGAGTTTACTTTTAGTCGTAATACTAGGACTTTACTTGACACACTTCTTTACACAGTTCTCCAAAGGTCTTATCATTTTCTTTTTTAAAAGACACAAAAGTTGCAAACTTAACACAATCCACAACTTCTTCCCCATCATCCTTCCTGCCAATAAAAACAATGAAAGCCATCTCTGTGGTGCTGGTGTAAATGCTTTCGCACATTCAATCTTTACATAGATTGACTGTTTTACAAAGGAGGATATATTAAAGACTTCAGATAAGAGAGAAAGGGTCACGCAAAGGGCCAGCTGGAGGGCGGTCTTAAAATAACAGTAATTAAAAGTCACAGGATGTTCCCTTGCAAGATTTGTTCACAATGCATAATGATTTGCTTTATGAACACATCCTGCATAATCCATAATACCTGAAGTAAGTAGCCGTTAGCATTCCCATCCATCTCAATGTACATAATATCCACAACTCTCCTGATCTCATCCTGACTGCATTTAATTTAAGTCTGAAATTGCTTTCAGGACATTTACTAATAATACATCTTTTAACTAATGATGTTCCAGTATATTGGCCTATAATCAGTATAAGCATCACTCTAAAAACAAACGGTGCTAAAAAAAGAGGAACCATTTTAAGTACCATAATAGCACTGATGAAGTACCTGTGTAGAACCATATTGTGCTATGTAGAACCATATGTGATGCTAAAGTGGTGCTATATGACCCCCGTATGGTTCTTCATAGGTGCTATATAGCACTAAAAATGGTTCCTATATGATTACACTTTTAGTACTTTTCAGCACTGTTTTTTTTTAGTGTGATGTTTTTCCACTATCGGACATTGCACACCCCTTAAACACCTAAAGAGGGCTGGGTCTTAAGCTATTTGCATTTTAACACTGTTAAAGAGTTGGATTCCTCAATCTAAACATAAAGCCAATGTTGGACGTATGACAGAGTATTTCTGTGCCGAATGCACTTCGACAGGGTTCCTACAAGTTTCAAGAAATGTAAGCTTTAGCGCTAGTTCTACCAGGAAAACTCTAATGCCACGTCATTCATTTCACAAGATCTGGCCAATCACCTCTGATACTGGAAGTATTTAAATCCTTTGCTCACCTATCTCTGCGTTCACAGATACCGACGCCAGGATTCACACGCGCGATGTCCAGTGCATACATGATGGCACTAAAGCCTTTGTTACCCGTAACACGCCGATTTAAATGTCGAGTGATTCTATCGGGCATTTGAACTGTTTTCCTAGGCGACATCTGGCTGCTCCTTCTCATCTACTACTCATCCTTTCCGAAGTCACGGTAACGTTACACGTTTCGTTTCACCAGCATCATCATCGTGAGGAGTTCTCATAGAAAGCCACAGACTTTAAAAAGGGAAGTCTGCAAGTTTCCTTAAAAGTGCGTAACGCTGCACAGGGAAGGAAACGACATGCCGTTTCTTTTATGAACAGTGCAGGAACATTTGGATGATCCGTAAAGTGTAAACATAACATTATTGACTGTCGCACACTCTGAACGCCCGCAGCAGATGTCACTAATCATCATTGATTGGCGAAGCGCTGCACCTGCACGCTGGAAGTGCCGCAGCGGGTTTCGGAGAAAGCCGAAGGTTGACATCTCCCTAATCACAGGATCTTTGTCCTACATCTACCATACGAAATGCTCCACTTATTATTGGTTCCGAACAGTACGCTGGTATCCTAGAAGTAAAGACTTTGATCGACTCGGATGAACGGCTATTGCTCGCGATAATTGGTGTTTAATTTTCGAACGCATTAAAAACTGCGTTCATGCATGTCCTACCGCAAAGATGCGCGATACGGTCTCGTGCTCGCGTGTTTGCTTAAAATGCCGCATAGTATTCGAGTTTCATCTGAAACTCTCCCTTTCAGTATTTCCCTAAAATCAACTAATTTAAGGTACCATGTATTTACTTGCTACTCTATAACAATGCATGTTGCATCATGCCTAACAGTTATTCATGCCTAACTGATCAACGGCAAATATTAATCCTAGATATTCACCCACCTGACCCTAATTACAGACTTTAATAAGGATATGGGAATACGCTATCTTACGTATTTTAAATCTTACGTCATATAGCGTAGCTCACATATTTGTTGCTAAGCAAATCGTAAGTGTGTGTGGTCGAATGGCAACAGTAATGCATATTGCCAATTTTATTGAGCACGGGGTACAGCATTTATGTTTTATCTTAAGCTTTGTGCTTTAAGATCTTCAGTTATTAAAGTAGGTATGATGACACAATTTTCAAAAACCCCAAAGCTCAAAATCTATCACTGAGCAGAGATTCCCATTTACATAGATACCAGGATTGTAAAAATCCGTTGAGGATTGAGAAAGTTATGATATTTTTCATATTAGAAATCAGAAGAAAAAGTTATATATGGATGTCTATGGATGTGTGACCCAAATTGCTGCTTATTAACATGTTTTTGCTTATAACTTTCTCATTCTCAGATATTTTTATAAAATTTTAACAGAAGGTAGTATTTTGTTAGTACTTTCAAATTAAATTATAAACATTTACTGTTTTAATCAGAACGGGCATCAGACCCATGGTAACCATGATTTTAGAACGATGCCTGCAGAGGACGTTCTGACAGGTCGTTCACTGTAGTCCATTACAAGACACGTAGTATGCAAATTTCATGCATAAAGTATGTGACCGCTTCACCTCATAACTGTACTTCTCAAATGAGACTTTATTCCAGATCTCGGTCAACTTCTCATCGAAGCTCGGTTGCGTTGAACATCCTATCTTTATTTACCTGGATTACAGTCTCCTAAGGTAAGCTCTGTTTTTCATTATACTGGATTGGCTGATTGCATGCTTTTACAACCGAAAGATGGCAAGGACCATGTTACAGAGTGACATGGAGACGGAGCTGTGGTTGCATCAGTTTAAACCATCTATAAGCACACTGTGCGTTGCTTGCGACGCAGGAACCCAGTGCAAGCGCATGGGTAGGCTACAGCGGATGTCAAGACACTGTAGAAGATGTAATGTGACTGCTAGCTTTAAAATTCACAGCACATAATTCCAATTTAAAGTGCCGTTGAACGTTGGCAACAGATGGGTCGCCCGAAATGGCGGTGCACCAGCTATAACTACAGATTATAAACACAATTCATTCTTGTTTTAACATGGAACCCAATGGAAATAATGTCCGTTTTATATTGTTCAAGTGGCGTAATGTTCGTATCTATCATCGTTCAATTATCTTGTGTGTATCAACTATTTAATTTTAATCATCATAGGCTGTTTTAATGAATTCCAATATGACAGGACAAATGGAATGCGTCTGAAATAACACGTCATAAGTTTTGTTTATTTTAAAACTAATTTCGTTTCATAACTTGTTTCTAATTTTATTCTATGTTTTGTTTTAAGCCCGGAATACACCAGGATTTTGCACTTCTACAAGACCGTAGCAGTAAACACACTGTGCGGTGATCATGCTGAATTTCTGAAAACTATTGGAAGCTATCTTGGACACAAGACTGGGAAGACGTCCGTCTTTGAACCTCTCCCATTGCACGACACCGTACCACTGACAAAGAGCCACGATCACAGAAATCGTGCAGTTAATCCCGGGCTTAAGGTTATGAATCTAGATAACTTTACAAGGAATTTGTCTGGAATAAGATGAGTACAATCCACTTACTCTGCATCTTCAAGGATATAGCAAAACGTGTATCACCTTTCCATATAACTATAATACACTGCCTGCAAGGATTTAAACCGTTATAACAGCGCGGCCGCATACATGAGGCAAGCTATTTTAAACGATATACATGTTTTTAACATTGACTCTAATGGACATGCAGTTCTATAAGTGCTTCATTTCCAGATGCCTGTATTACCGTCAGGGCTCTTTATCGACGTCCAGGAACTCGAATTGCAATATAAACGGTTGCAAGGATCTGAACATACATAATTGCTAAATGCACAAGGAGTAAGCTTTTGTAAGTGTTGTGCCATGCGCACATGCCGCGTGCACGTGGGTTGTCACAATTCATGTCTGCGCTCATGTATGGTGCGGACTTCGATCATTTCTGGAATACCAGTGTGGAGGAGGATCTTCATTAAAACAAATAATTCAGTTCTTTGTAAGTGCAAGTCATGTAAGAGTTTTAACACATAAATGTCACGTTAATCATGTTATCATGGTTAGTCAAAGTTTAAGCTGTAAACTTTCATCTAGAAGGCTATCACTCTCGGAAGTATATACATCCATCATCTGTACAACCCTACTGATAGCACTTATCAGTTTTTTGGGGGTCTTAATTTACATCGTAAACCAAGATTTTTATAACCATCTGTGTGTCATGGCGAAGCAGGTAAGATAAGGCAACGGATCCAAATGCAATGGTTTATTTCTTAAAACCCAAAAGTGCACAAAGCAGAACAGGAACGAAAACCAGAATACAGGACTGAAAATGCATGACAGCAAATAATACTCGACAAAGGACAACTGAAACACAAGGACTGTACATATACATGTTGGTAAACAACATATCAAGATATACCTGGGAAACCATCTACAACAGGACCAGCGAACTACAAGACTACAGACATGGACAACATGACAGAACTTCAATAAGAGTACAAGACCGGGGAAGCACAAGACGTGACCCAGACACCGTGCAATCTTTTATTGTCATCAGT